>NC_058082.1:497739866-497873479 GCF_014858855.1 Bufo gargarizans
GTTCGGTTGCAAGGTACGTTATATTATAAGTGGCCTATAATCTTGTTTTCAGCACATCTTTGAAAATATTACGTGGTAAAATCCATTAAAACTAAGCAAAGCTAATAAAAAGACATAGAAAATACTAACACTGTACGATATAACTATAAATACAACACTTGAGATCACAGTAGTGTAAAGAAGCAGTTTGATGGTTTAAGATCACGATGTAGAACATTGGCTGAGTGAATGTACTTCAAGCCTCTCAGAATTTGGTACAGAAAATAACAAATGTGGTCGTTGCTAAGGTGCTGGGTCTTCAGAAGTTTGTACAAATCAGTTTCCATAAGATCCTGAACAATGTACCTGAAGATATTTATGTAAGGTAAACGGCACCAGTACATGAAATGAACAGTTAACATTGTCAGAACAAAAATGCATATTAGCACGTCAAATATACAATTTAAAAATAAACACTAAAATGTTGTGTAATTCAGTGCTGAAGCCCCTTCACTGTACTCCTGGGGTCTGGCTATGAGTTGAACTGCTGCAGGCTCCAATTCAGTTAAATGGAGAAGTGCTGAAGTTCCCTGATACAGTGGGTGGCTAGAAGTGGCACTGTGGCCAAATTGCAGCCCTCAAGATTGGTGGGGGTTCCAGAGGTCAGACCCCAATAGCCATACAGTGATATCATAAAGTCATAGCATATTGCTAGGATATGCTATGTAAATATCCTATGATTAATCAGTCCTGCTACATTTCTGAGATTGAGAGTTAATGACTACTGCCTTCCGGCGCTGACTCTCCAGTGGTGCTCCTGGTCTTTCCTTACACTATTATAGTAGTCACATGCCGTATTTTGCAGTTAGACCATTTTCATCAAGGATCATTGGATTGTGGCATTAAAAGGGTTTTCTGGGACTACTATGGTTTAACACATAGGCTCATGTAGTTGCTTAAAGGGCTTCTGTCACCCCACTAAAGTGATTTCTTTTTTTGGGCTAGTTACATTAGTTATAGTGCGATATATGAGAATAATGTTACTTACTTACTTTCATGCGGCCGTTTCTTAAGAAAACAAAGTTTTATTATATGCAAATCAGGTCTCTACCAGCAAGTAGGGCGTCTACTTGCTGGTAGCAGCCGCAAAAAACCGCCCCCTCGTCGTGTTGATTGACAGGGCAAGCCGTGATCTCCTCCTCCGGCCGGCCCTGTCAGCATTTTAAAAATCGCGCGCCTCTGTCATTCGGCGCAGGCGCTCTGAGATGAGGAGGCTCGTCTCCTCAGAACTCCCGCAGTGCGCCTGCGCCGATGACGTCTTCTCTTTCGGTGATGTTATCGGCGCAGGTGCACTGAGGGAGTTCTGAGGAGACGAGCCTCCGCATCTCAGAGCGCCTGCGTCGAATGAACAGAGGCGCGCGATTTTTAAAATGCTGACAGGGCCGGCCGGAGGAGGAGATCACGGCTGGCCCTGTCAATCAACACGACGAGGGGGCGGTTTTTTGCAGCGGCTACCAGCAAGTAGACGCCCTACTTGCTGGTAGAGACCTGATTTGCATATAATAAAACTTTGTTTTCTTAAGAAACGGCCGCATGAAAGTAAGTAACAATTATATTCTCTATATCGCGCTATAAGAATGTAACTAGCCAAAAAAAAAAGAAATCACTTTAGTGGGGTGACAGAAGCCCTTTAACTTATGTTCATCTTCTCCATGCTTTTTTTTTTTTTGGACTCACCAGACCTATTTTTTCCCCCATGTACATCCCATTGGTTCGATTCCATCCTGTATTCAAACCCATAATGCACTTCTCTCCTTTCTCCATCAAAGCTCCAGAACCGTCCCTAACATCCAGCTAGTTACATAGACGCTCCTCTATCCCTGCCCCTATTGCAGTTTTGTAACGCCCATAGACATAACATCACTAAAGAAAAAGCTGCACGGACATGGTTGTATAGGTAAAAAACTGAAATCATTTATGGAGGAAGCTTTAAAGGGATGTGGATGGAAAACCCCTTTAAAGCAGCCTCTTGCTTCTAATGCGAGATAATCCCTTCAACAACGGACCTCTACAGGACCTGCATAACTATTTACAAAGAAAGGGGAAGAAAAAAAAAAAAAAAAAAACACACACACACCACACACACACACACACTGTAGATGAAATAAGGATACACATCTTTCATCTGCTCAATGGTTGGAGCCCGAATAATGTCGTTTATTCCAATAATATTCTCATGTTTAAAGCGCAGCAAGATTTTAATTTCCCTCAATGTTCTCTGGCAATACGTTTGATGCTCAAAGGGGCTGATTTTCTTGATGGCAACTCGTACTTTGTTGACGTTGTCATATGCAGAACTAAAAGAAAGAACGAAAGGAGAATTGCGGAAAATGTCGACATTGTGCAGGTTTTAAATAACCCAATACATTTGCATATAAAGGATGAAACAAAGCAGATGTCAGTGAATGTTTTGTTGTGCACGCCACCTTCATAACCCGCACCTACCTCTCTACACTGGGAAAGGACAATGGCATTGCTGAGCACTGTCTGTGGTACTACAAGCACCATAACTGCTCGTGATAATTTCCAAATAAGCATTTTATAACAAGAGAGATGAATTTCACAAGTTTTTATAGGGGAAGGTGACAAAAACAAATAGGTGGAATAATAATTTTATCCACCGGCTCAGCACAGTTTTACAATTAAAACATTTTGGGGCAGATATACCAAGACTGGCGTTACAAATGCCAATTCTAATATAAAGTCTGTGGGCGCAGAATGTGCCAAATTTATCAAGAGGCACAGGCCCCTTCATAAATTTGGCACATTTTTCCAGGCAGTCTGTGCACTAGACTTTCAAAGTCTACACAAGCTATGAACCAGCAAAGATTTGAACCATTATTTATGGCAGTTTCTGGTGAAAATTATAGTAAATCCGTCAGGCTGTGGGAGGCCACAACATTTATCCTCTATCCATAAAATGGTGGATTGTTCAGGGCTCATCGTTCAGTTGAGCAGAGCCGCAGATATTTCTTGCAAACCACTGAAACTAATCTAGCACCGGAAAGGAAAAAAAAAAAATTGAGAAAGTGGCATCAGTGGAAAGTGATGCGTGAAATGTGTTTGTCTGGTGCAGCAATACTTCTTTGCATTCCGCTTAGAAGAGAACGTCAGCGTGTCTCCAGCTATCAGCAGTATAATCTGGATCTGTAATGTAATCCCCTCTGTCCTACATCTATCTACAGCCTGCCAAGGTCTCTCTCTCCCCCCCGCTCCTGCACCCTTACCTCTCAGCCTTGTATGTAGGACTATACACATAAGCATATCTCCTCCTTGCTTAGATGCATGTTACTACACGCTGTGCAATGTATCTGGATGTCACACATTCAGGTCTGCCGGTGGCACATGTAAAGACCTGCTCTACCAATAGGTGTAGCTCTATCTGGGAGTTTCCACATTATATCTGCCATTTGAGTAATCTCAGTGGGATTTTTGCAGCCTCGGGCAGAGAGCTGAAGAAAGAAAAGGGAACATTCAGGCGGCAGTTACATTTTACTGCTGGATGCTTCTAGGCACAGCAATCCAAGAGCAAATATAACTTTTCTAGTGGCCAAACAACTTTCTAGCACAAATTAGCTTCATGTTAGCAACCACTGGGGTACTACAATAGCTGTACAAATCTCCTCATTCAGGAAGCATTACTAGATAAACAGATCTTTACCAACTTGATCCCCGTTGTGTAAAGTCATGCTTCCTGTGGCTTAAAAAGTAAAGAGAAAGAAAACCACTTCCGGCTAAGACACTTTCTGCTTTTTATCCCCTCATTTCTTAAGAGCATAAAGGAGGCTTCATTTGCAGAAATCTGCCCCAATAACCCTACATGCATATGCTGCAGATTTGGATGCAAAATCCACACCAATGTCACATTTAAAAAAATAAATAAAACCACAAATCTGCACTATTTATTGGTAACTACACCCACAGACAACGTGGATATACCCCAGAGCATAATATGTATGTGCCCTTTAATATACAGTATCCACTTTTTTTTATAGCACCCACATTTGGATATTGGGGAAGGTGGTCACATTCAGCGACTTCAGTAGCTCATACTACTCCATCTAATAAATGACTGGTACATTATTGCCTGCGAGCTTCTAGTTCTGCTGAAGGAACGTGTGGTAGTGATGCAGACATGCATGCCCGTGGTCCTAGTTACTATAACAGAGCTGCAGATGAGAGGAGCATACACACACAATATGTGAAGTGCATTTCCACCAACATGACCCAAGGAGGCTGACAGATCAGTTTATTCACACACCAAAAAAAAAAAAAAAATGTAAAGAAATTATATATATATTCTATATCTATCTATATACACACCACACAGTCTCTCACAAAAGTACACCCCCTCACATTTTGTAAATATATTAATCTTTTCATGGGACAACACTGAAGATGACACATTGATACAATATAAAGTAGTCCGTGTACAGCTTGTATAACAAGGTAAATTTGGTGTGCACTTAAAATAACTCCACACACGGCAATTAATGTCTAAACCGATAACAGCGAGTACACCCCTGTGAAAATGGCCAAATTGTGCCCAAATGTGAATATTTTGTGTGGCCACCATTACTTTCCAGCACTGCCTTAACTCTCTTGGGCATGGAGTTCACTAGAGCTTCACAGGTTACCACTGGAATCCTCTTCCACTCCTCCATGACAACATCACTGAGCTGGTGGATATTAGAGACCTTGCGACCCTCCACCTTTCCGTTTAAGGATGCTGCACAGAAGCTCAATAGGGCTTAGGTCTGGAGACATGCCTGGCCAGTCCAGCACCTTTACCCTCAGTTTCTTTAGCAAGGCAGTGGTCGTCTCAGAGGTGTGTTTGGGGTCATTATCATGTTGGAATACTGCCCTGTGGCCTAGTTTCTGAAGGGATCAGTGCTGTCCCATGAAAAGATAGAAGAAAATATTTACAAAAATGTGTGTACTTACTAGGGATCGACCGATTATCGGATTTACCGATATTATCGGACGATATTGAGGATTTTGAGCGCTATCGGTATCTATTTTGCCGATATTCCAATAGCGTATGGGGAACACAGATCGCGCTGCTGACAGCGCTCTCCGTGTTAACTCAGCAGCACAGGGGAGAAGGAAGCAGTGTCTCCTCCCCTTGTGCTGATGTTGCCACCAATGAGAGGAGGGAGGAGAAGAGAAGGGGAGGGGCTGTGGCCACTGCGCCACCAATGAAGCTTAATCTCTCATTTATTCATATACAGGAGGCGGGAGCTGGCTGCAGAATCACATAGCCGGCTCCCGACCTCTATGAGCAATAGCTGCGATCTACGGTAGTTAACCCCTCAGGTGCCGCGGATCGCAGCTACTGCTCATAGAAGTCGGGAGCCGCCTATGCGATTCTGCAGCCAGCTCCCGCCTATGCGATTCTGCAGCCAGCTCCCGCCTATGCGATTCTGCAGCCAGCTCCCGCCTATGCGATTCTGCAGCCAGCTCCCGCCTATGCGATTCTGCAGCCAGCTCCCGCCTATGCGATTCTGCAGCCAGCTCCCGCCTATGCGATTCTGCAGCCAGCTCCCGCCTATGCGATTCTGCAGCCAGCTCCCGCCTATGCGATTCTGCAGCCAGCTCCCGCCTATGCGATTCTGCAGCCAGCTCCCGCCTATGCGATTCTGCAGCCAGCTCCCGCCTATGCGATTCTGCAGCCAGCTCCCGCCTATGCGATTCTGCAGCCAGCTCCCGCCTATGCGATTCTGCAGCCAGCTCCCGCCTATGCGATTCTGTAGCCAGCTCCCGCCTATGCGATTCTGTAGCCAGCTCCCGCCTATGCGATTCTGCAGCCAGCTCCCGCCTCCTGTATATGAATAAATGATAGATTAAGCTTCATTGGTGGCGCAGTGCGCCCCCCTAGCCAAGTATTAGACAATTGGTGGTTATTTTTGACCGCCGTTTCTGAAGAGTTAAATGACTGGAATTGGAGTCATCGCCAATCCTAGTCAATGGGGTAAGGTGACAACTGTATTATGCCTCATTCACACGATTTTGAGCCAAAACCAGAACTTGTTACTACACAGATCAGGTAAAAGGATCTGCACCTGTTCTGTGTTTACAGCCGCACCTGGGTTTTGGCTCAAAATCACTGATGGAAATCACTGACCAAACACTGACTGTGTAAATGAGGTATTACACTGCGTATGGCGTGGGCTCAGCTTGTGACCTTGCTCCACACACTCTTGCACTGCCCCCATGCACCTTGGACGTAACAATCCAGGGTCATGAAGCGGTTAGGAGAACACATGGGCACAGCAAAGGGAGTTTCCCACAGCATGTTTCTTGTCAGTGGAATAAATCGATACCATAGCTCTCTGGTAGTGTCTTATCTCCATCCAAGCTGTCATCTGCTTCTCATCTCTGCCATTAAGGGAGAGGGCAGAAACCCCCATACATAGTCAGCCTACCTAGTCATGGCTACCTTAAGTAAACCACCTTTATTTTTTAACTTAAAAAAAAAATATAATCCACGGAGGTTTGTGTAAAAGTCAGTATTCTCTTCCAAGCACAGCAACTGCACTGCCTAATGTTAATGTTTAACATTGCCAAAGATAAACTACAAAACATACAAGCACCATACTTATATGACCTGCTAGCAAACATACGAGGGTGTGGTATGCCATTAAAACACAAATTCTCTCTAGTATCAGTACAATGATTTCATTTTCACTGCAGAACATGCTGATAACAAACATCCACCAATATTAACAATTTCACTGCAACGTCCAGGATTAGAAAAGTATGGCTGCGTTCTCCTACAAACCACACTAGTTCAAGGATTGTGTCTGGTAATGCAGCTCTGCTCAAGTGAAAGAGGCCAGGCTGCAATAGCAAAGACAACCTGTGGACAAGAGAGGCGCTGTTGCTGGAAGAAAGCAGCAGTGTTTTCCGTAATCCCCGTCACCACCTTGTGCCAGTGTAGAGCAGATATAAACAGACTCAGTAAGGCCTCATGCATGCAACCGGGGTTTTAGTCAGCATTCAATCCGCATTTTTTTGCAGATCAGATGCGGACCCATAATCTCAAAGAGGCCACAAAAGTACTAAGTCCGCCCTGCAGTCTTCCAAAAAAAATAAAAATAATAGAACATGTCCTATTAGTTTTACAGACAAGGATAGGACAGGAGTTACCGTTCGGCAAAAAGAATGGACGAGGCCAGTATCCGTGTTTTGGGGGATCTGCAATTTGCAGACTATATATACACACACACACACACACGTCGGTGGTTGGAATTTAAATATGGCACCCACTCAAGCGTGCAGTTTTAAACAGCAGGCACCCTGGGCTCATGTTTTTAGATGCCATGGTCAAATGTTCCGGTTCCCTTCCAGCACAGATTGGGGGAGCTGGAGTTTGTGTGCGGCAGCCACCTTCTTCCTGCGGGACAGGAGGCTGCTGCACATTAGTTCCTTTGTAGCCCTTGCCTGTGGTAGGGCTCCATAGGAACATGGTGTAATTCTCATAAAATTCAATGCTAATGCATTGGGGTATACGAGAAAAGCAATCTTATGATTGCTTGCTATAGATCCCTAGGGAAATCATAAAGTGTAAAATATATAAAAAATAAACCACTAACACTTGAAATCTAGCTGAGCTTTGGTTCCGACTGGTACCTCAGAACCAAAGCAAAGTTCGGTTTCAAGTTTCAAAGTAGTTTTCCACTTTGAAAATCAATTACGAATGTTATTCAACAAAGTCATGCCTGACTTTGCAAATCACCAACTCTGGCTCATTGGAGCCCATACATTTTAATACTGAATGGAGATGGATCTACATCCAGTATTATTCTGAAGGTTTTGAACAAAGCGACTTTTGATGTAGCGTCTGAAGTTCGCTTCGCTCATCTCTAATTACAATGGGTTTGTAAAGATGTTATTCTCTAAAATATTACTTTCAGCATAAAGAAAATTAAAAGTTATAATGTAGCACGAGCCACCTGTGAGCAGTTATGTTTGCAGTCCTCGTCTCAGGAGCCACCACGCAGACCTGATTTTCAATCTCCAGCGGCATCCAGCACATGCACAGATGAAGACAAGATGAATATACCTCGCTTCATAGTGCATGCACTGGGTGACATTGGAGATGGCTTCAAAGGCAGGTCATGCCCACAAACTATCATAGCATTACGCAATGGTGATGGCACGGTAGCTTGCCTAAATCACCAGCGGGTGCTGACTGCACACATCCTGCCATCATGGCTAGGATCAGAGAGAACTCCAACTGCAGCCCTTCAGTGCTTTAGATGCCAATGGTCAATAGCAGCCATGACACCTGATTCATTTAACATAGGAAGGAGATTCCAATTATCATCCTTGCAACACAATCGCAGAAGCGTTGATGGGATGTGATCTCAGGCAGCCGTGGTGGACATGCTGGCAGGCTGCAGGAAAAGAGATCCAGATCCTACTCTCTCCCTGTCTAACTGTAGGGGAGGCTCATATGGACTTCTGTGCAAGTTATCAATCCCTCAACCCCCCTGCTCCCATTAGAAAGCATAATTTCACCTCTTCTTCCTACAGCCTGTCACCATGTCCCCCACTGACCCCCCTTTTCTCCCCCCACACTGGCTGAGATCACAGCTGGCTTAAGGGGGGTGCTTTAAGGTGTATATCTCAGACTGCACAGCAGACAGAAGTATTTTAAAAGGTGGGAACCTAAGCTTTAAAACAATAAGGTAGCTGCAATAAACCAGAGATCAGTTGTACAAGGGACAGTCTAAGGGCTCTTTCACACTTGCGTTGTCCGGATCCGGCGTGTACTCCATTTGCCGGAATTACACGCCGGATCCGGAAAAAAAACGCAAGTGAACTGAAAGCATTTGAAGACGGATGGCAGCCAGGACACTATTAAAGTCCCGATTGCCATAGAAGTAGTGGGGAGCAGTATACTTACAGTCCGTGCGGCTCCTGGGGCGCTCCAGAATGACATCAGAGCGCCCCATGCGCATGGATGACGTGTCCATGCGATCACGTCATCCATGCGCGTGGGGCGCCCTGACGTCACTCTGAAGCGCCCCGGGAGCTGCACGGACGGCAAGTATACTGCTCCCCCGCTCCCCACTACACTTTACCATGGCTGCCAGGACTTTAGCGTCCCGGCAGCCATGGTAACCATTTAGAAAAAGCTGAACGTCGGATCCGGCAATGCGCCGAAACAACGTTTAGCTTAAGGCCAGATCCGGATTAATGCCTTTCAATGGGCATTAATTCCGGATCCGGCCTTGTGGCAAGTTTTCAGGATTTTTGGCCGGAGCAAAAAGCGCAGCATGCTGTGGTATTTTCTCCGGCCAAAAAACGTTCCGGTCCTGAACTGAAGACATCCTGATGCATCCTGAACTAATTTCTCTCCATTCAGAATGCATGGGGATAATCCCGATCAGGATTCTTCCGGCATAGAGCCCCGACGACGGAACTCTATGCCGGAAAAAAAGAACAACGCAAGTGTGAAAGAGCCCTTAGTGATTGATTTCATTCCCTGTATTTGTTTATTTTATGCACTTATATATCGCTACTATATTCCGCAGCGCTTTACAGACATTGGCATCGGGCTGTCCCCAATGGGGCTCATGCACACAAACTTTCTTCGAGTTCCGTATACAGACCGTATTTTGATTCCGTACACAGTCCGTATACGGAACCATTCATTTCAATGGGTCCACAAAATTATGGAGACATGTCCTTTTCTTGTCCATTTTGCGGTCAAGAATAGGCATCTCTATAATGGGCCTCCTGTTCCGTTCCACAAATTGCGGAAGGCACAAAACAGCATGGTTGTGTGCATGAGCCCTAAGTTCCCTATCAGTATGTCTTTGGAGCGTGGGAGGAAACCGAAGTACCCGTAGGAAACCCACACAAATGTTGTCCTTGGGCAGATTCGAACCTAGGACTCCAGTGCTGAGGCACCAGTGCTAACCACTGAGCCACCGTGCTGCCCATATAAGACATTATTCATACAGGGGTAGATTTATCAAAACTGGTGTAACCTTTAATTTTTCAGAGCTACTTTGGAAAACCAAAAGTGAAATCGGATTGGTTGCTATGGGAAACTAAACCAGGTTTACTTTACACCAGTTTCATAAGTCTCCCCCACAGTGGTCAGAGAGTTCAAACCAGGTGCGGGTCAAAACACAGAACAGGTACAAATCTTTCCATTATACCTTATCTCTATGTAGGTTCTACTCCTGGTGTTGCCGCACAATCACTGATGCAAAATTACTGACCATACACTGACTGTGTGAATAAGTGTGTATACAGAGATAACTGTCAGTCAACTGAACTCTAAAAGTGCAGAAATTTAAACAAACAAAAGAATTTAAATTTTGCTCATTCTTTCCACATAAATATATAATTTGCTCAGCCCCTCCTTCTCTATATCATGCTGCTTGCAAGACTGCATTGCATTTCGTGCTGACAGGTTCTCTTTAATGAAGGCAGGGTAGTTCCTTTAAATGTCTTCTCTCTCAATACATTTCTTCCTAGGTGGTATGGAAGTCGACAACTTTAAAATAGATGTTTTAATTTAGCACACTAAGGGCTCATGCACAGAAACATGTGCCAGCCGGGCCCGTATCGCAGGTCTGCAATATACAGGACTTGGCAGTTTGTGCCACATCACAGATTTACATCCATTCACTTGAATGGGTCCGCAATCCGGAGGGTGCAGTACGGAACAGAGGCACGGAAGCCCTACGGAGTGCTTCCGTGGGGTTTCCTTCCATGCCGCCGCACCACTTTAAAAAAAAATAAAAAAAATAGAACAGGTTCCATTTTATTGCAGTGGTGACTGATCACAGACCCCATTCAAGTTGAATGGGTCTGGATCCGTCAGCAGCAGTAGCCACACAAATGTCGCCCGTGCATCGAACGGCTGACACACATTCATGTGCATGAGCCCTTAAAGGGGTTGTGTCACTTCAGCAAATAACATTTGCCATGTAGAGAAAGTTAATACAAGACACTTACTAATGTAATGTTATTACCCATATTCCTTCGTTTACTGGCTGGATTCAGCTTTCGATCACATTATACACTGCTTGTTTCCATGGTTACGGCCATCCTACAATCCATCAGCAGTGGTCGTGCTTGCACACTATAGAAAAAGCACCAGCCTATGTGCACTCCCATGGTCCCAGCCAGAGGCTGAAGTTTTTTCCTATAATGTGCAAGTACGACCACTGCTGCTGGATTGCAGGGTGGTCGTAACTATGGAAACAAGCAGTGTATAATGAATCCAGCCAAAGGAAGCAATATGGATAATATATTAATAAGTGTCTCGTATTAACTTTCTCTACATGATAAATGCCACTTGCCGAAGTGAGACAACCCCTTTAAATGGGTTCACAAACAGACTTGTTATGCCAGTTTCACACTAGCGTTTATCTTTTACTGCAGGCTGTTCCACATTTGTCCAGCCGCCTCTTGGAATAATTGCCATGCTGCGGCCGGCTGGATAAAAGCCGCTCGCCATTATAGTAAATGGGGCCGGGTGGACTTCCAGCAGCACACTGTAGCACAGATCCAGCAGGTTGTTCCCCTGCCGGAAAATATAAATGCCAGTGTGAAATTGGCCTTACAACGGTAGCATCCTATTACAGGACCACGCTGGAATTCAGTGAGCTGAATGACCCATTATTTCATAAATGTCTGTAAAGGCTGACTGCATGGCTAGGGGCTGGATTTTATATTCCTGTGGCAATGGGACTGAAAGAAACAACTGAATTCAATGATAAAGAAGTGTCCCCCAACAGTTTTGTCCATACAGTGTAGTTTGAGTGGATCTTTCCAACCAGAGGTCGCAATAACGCCTGCACAAGCGTCACTGACGCCTGTTCAGGCCATTTTACTCCCTGGAAAAAGTCTAACGCGTACCAATACGCCTTAGACTTTTCCCCTACATTCAGCACTGTGAACGGCACAGGCAGCGCAGTGATGCAGTCTGTGCCTGCAATAACCAATAGCAAAGCTCCTCACACCACGGAGCTTTGCTATTGGTTAGTTTGGGCGGGCGCCGGAGCAATACAGACATCTGCAGCAAGGGAAGCTGGCGGGAGATGAGGAGGAAGGTCCGGCTCCCGGGATGGCTGTACCAATGAGAGCAGGGCATGCTGCTCAAGGACCACAGCAGATATGTCCCAGACATCAAGAAGACTATGGGCCAGATTTATCATTACACTTACATCTTACTCCTGTTTTACACATGTCCAAAGTCACTTTTGGCCAAGTCAGATTTATTAATGGTCCTTTAATACTGTAATAAATGTGGTTTGACGGTAGCAGCTTATCTTTCAGTAAGCCGCTTTACAAAAGTTGCACGTCTTTACGAAAAAGCCGCATGTTCTATTAAAAAGTCGCATAAGTTAAGCATGGTCCTCACTGGAGTGAAATTGCGCAATTTTTTGCAACTTTAAATTGTCGCAATAGTAAATCTGTTGATTCATTTACATTAAAAAACACGCCCGCTTTCAGAAAACTGGCAAGCATAGTGCAGAGCCAATAAAAAAGTCACATTTTTGCGCAGTTTTAGCGATGGAGTGAAAAAGTTGCACATTTTTTGCGCAATTATTTTGACTTGAGCCAATGATAAATCTGGCCCTATGACTATGTCTGGACATCAAGATTGAGGCACAGAACAAGGTGACAGCAGCAGCGTGTGTAATGTATGTGGGGCAGTTTGTGATCATCACACCCTGCCCCCCATACATCTCACACTGATATATGTGGTGCAGCGTGTGTAATGTTTGTATTGAATGCAGACTATTATAGCCAAGTGATAACATACAGGGAAGATCCAGTATATTGGACTGTACTTTATCCCTTTGCTATAATTGCCTGCTTCCCCCACAGAAATACCCACCTCTTAGGCCACGTTGGTGGTGATAGATAGATATCTATTTTTTTTTTGTGTGTACATTAAATGTATGACAAAAACTTGATTGAGTCCGTTCAGTTTCCGTTTGGGATCTGTCCTTTTACCAGACAAAAAAGTCCTGCATATAAGGCTTTTTTCTCTGGTCTTTTTGAAAGAATCTGCAACAGAGGTTCCAAACGCAGCCTCCATTGCAGATGTGAACAAGTGTAGGCCTATATATTATGTATTTGAATTACTGCAAATTTAATACTCCTCCTTGGGTAAAAACACTCCTCAAAAATGGTAAGGAGTATTTTTACTCTTACGGGAAAAAAAAAAAAAAAAAAAAAAAAGAGTGGGCGAATCCAACATGGATCCTGCAAAATGAAAGAAACATTGTGATGTTAGTTATGCTTGTTACTGAACAATCATCAGCCACAGTAACGGCAAAAAAAGATGAATGTTAATTTAATGCTGATCAAAATCGATTGCAAAAAAAAAAAAAAAAAGTCATCAGTGGAAGCGTCCATAAATACAGTCTGTAGCGACATTTACAATACATATGCATGCCTCACAGTTCAAGCAAGATCAGTCGCTAGGCAACAATGTGGCTCCCAATGGGCTTCCTGATGATCGCCTTGATGAAAAAGCTCATCAGATATTTGGAATGATTTTTCATGTGTGGCTTTAATATGCTGCTCTGTGTAATCCAGTTTATAGAGGCTCTGTCAACCCCTTTAAACCTGGCATACTTTCTGGTAGGGCTCATCATGCCGATTAAAACTACACCTTTCGTTTGTCTGTATGCTAAATATGCAAATGAGCATCTTCGAGCACCAAGGGGTAGGGTTGAATACTTTGAGCACTGCTTTTTAACAGCCCCTGTGCACGGCACACTCCCCCCTCCCCTTGATTGATAGGACTAGACATCAGAGCTGTGTCCTAGCATCTACATATCATACGCTATGTACTATAGCTTTACCATGTTGAAATCTGCTTAAAGGTAATATACATATTACTACTTTATTCACAGGTAGAATATATGATTATAATGACACCGGTATTGTGTTAGTTGTCTGAGTACAGTAAAACCATTCTTCTCTATGTAGAAAGGCTATAGCCTAGTGATAAGTGCTCAGTCTTGTATGTAAACATCCTAAGTTCAGATCGCAAAGAGATGTATTTAAATTTTTTTGTCTGGTAATTTTCTCTCTCTCTCTCATTTAACCTGTAAGGCCTTAGATATTTGAAACCTATATCTATTACCTCATTGTTCTGGACTCATCTCAGGTTAATTTGCATATGTATTAAATCGTTTTTTTTCACCCAATAAAAGCACACAGAGCTATGGGGACTAGGTATTGCGGATGTGCTAGCGGTCATCTAGAAACCCATGTCCTCCGTTCTATACACAAAATCCCGGTGACAGGTTCCCTTTAACAGTAAGCTACAGCGTTTTCACATAGAGAACATACTTTTTTCTATGCTTATAAGCCAACATATATTACTAGTGTCTGTATAATCATATTGTGACTGTGAATAAAGCAGTCATATGTACATCAGCTTTCTGTGCAGATCTCAGGTGTGGCAAAGCTATAGTACATAGTGTACAAGATACATAGATGCTAGGAGACAGCTCTAGGACACAGTTTTGCTCTCAGCATGCTGATGTCTAGCCCTGTCAATCAAGGAAAGTTGGGAGTGGGCAAAGCACAGGGGGTGTTACAAAGCAGTGCTCAAGGATTCAGGTCCACCTCTTCGTGGAAAAACGCAAATCTTTGCAGCTATTTAGCAAACAGACAAAAGTAAAGTTTTAATCAGTATTAAGAGCCCTACCAGGCAGTACACCAGGTTTTATAGGGTTGACCATGCTGAGAGCCGCTTTAAGGGTAGATTTTGTATAGTTAATCTACAGCAAATTACAGCACCAGCAAATTGGATCACTTATGTGCCGGATTAAGGTCTACCACAAGCCCATAGAAGTGAATGGAGCGGTAGACTGAAATGCATTCAGATGGGGCCCTCAGGTCCAAGTGAACCAACATTTATCTCATCCTGTGAAAAGGATAAATGCTGTCCATGGGAACCCCCCCCCCCCCCCCCCTTAAATGGGACATAAGAACAGAAAAGGATATATTGTTAGAATTAAAGTTTAGGTTAAAGGGATTGTCCAGAATATTTCCACTGATGGCTTATCCTTCGGACAGGCCATCAATATCTGATACGCGGTGGTCTGACAACCCGCACCACCACCAAATTGCGTAAGGCACACGGACTGCTTCAGTGTTTTGCGGATCCGCAATTCGCGGACCGGTTGTGTGCTTGCAGCCTTAGCTAGGCCAAAAAAAAAAAAAAAAAGGGTATATGTCCAGTGAAAAACCCAGCATTTATGCCAGAAGGCAGCTAGATCCCCGCCTGATGTCATTATAGTCTATGGGGATCCGGCAGTTCCTCACATTATCCATTTATGGACAATATGGTGAATGCGAGCAGGCTCTTCTGGATTTTGAACACTGATATGAATGTATCCTGAGATCACAGCAGTGGCCGCAATCCGACAACAAGGGATTAAAGTGAGAGAACAAAAAAAGGAGACAATTCAGAAATTAAGAATACATTCAATAATGCTAGGGTCACATCTCTGTCCTGCATTCTGCAGACTATCAGAATCACTGTATTCTGCATAGCTGGACACTGCCGGATCCCCCATGTACTATAAAGGGATCAAGCATCAATGCTGGCTCTCCTGTAAAAATTCTTCCACATGCAGCGGTATTTTTCTAGCAGTAAACCGGCAAGTATGCCAAAAACCCGTCAGGCCCCATCATAGTGAACGAGGACCCAGCAGTGTCTGGGTACGCCAAATACAGCAATTCTCGTAGTCTACTCCTCTGCTGGAACAGACTACCAACGCTGAACAGAGAGGAATCTAGCATAAAGTGCCTTTTCAGTTTTTCTGCCGGCACTTAAGGAATACACCTTTAAGATTTAAAACTGACGGGAAAAAAATAAAATAAAAATTCTTCTATGAAGCCGATTTCCTATTTTCTCAAAGCAAACAGCAACAGTTATTTTATATATATTAAAGGGTTTCTACCACCAGAAATACTGTTATGTAGCTGACTGATATTAGCGATGCGCTAATGTCAGCACTACATAACAGTATGTTTCTAACATTTGTCCCTGCAGCCGTTTTTGTAAAAGAAGCACTTTTATAATATGCTAATGAGTCTCTAGGTGCTACATGGGTGTAAAATCAGCACCTAGAGCAGGGATGTCAAACTCGTGGCCCTCCAGCTGTTGCAAAACTACAACTCCTATCATGCCTGGGCATACTGCAGCTATCAGGGAATGCTGGGAGTTGTAGTTTTGCAACATCTGGAGGGCCATGAGTTTGACATCCATGACCTAGAGGGTCCGTCTACTCACCCTTTATCCCGCCCAGGTCCCCTGTTCTGCCCGGCCAGCACTTCTTGATTGATGTCACCGTTTCCTGCATCGCAACTGAAATCTGCATATTAAATTATAATTTTTTTTTTTTTTTTACCAAAACGGCTGCAGGGACAAATGTTAGAAACATACTGTTATGTAGTGCTGACATTGGCGCATCGCTAATGTCAGTCAGCTACATAACAGCATTTCTGGTGGTAGAAGCCCTGTAAAATTGGCTCAGGTTTCACACTAACTTCATTTACATGATTGACACAGAGCTTGTTCTCTAGTTAGGCAACTCCAAAAATAAGACACCCAACATACCAAGAACAGTAAGGCCCCTTTCACGCAGGCGAGAGTTCCAAGCGGGTGCAATGCATTCACCTCACGCATTGCACCCGGACCCATTCATTTCTATGGGGCTGTGCACATGATTTTCGCCCGGCTTCTCTTTCTTCTTCTTTGCTGTGCAGGAGGAAAAGGACCTGTGGTGACGTCACTGCGCTCATCACATGGTCCGTCACATGATCATCACCATGGTGGAGCGCAGTGATGTCATCAAAGGTCCTTTACCCAGGTCCTGAAGAAAGGGCTGCACGAACAAGTGGATTAAGGAGTTAAATTATTTTTTTAACCCCTCCATCACTATTTCACTAAGCATTCTGTATTAAGAATGCTATTATTTTCCCTTATAACCATGTTATAAGGGAAAATAATAAAATTTACACAACACCTAACCCGAACTTCTGTGAAGTTCAGGTTTGGGTACTAAACATGCCGATTTTTCTCACGCACGTGCAAAACGCATTAAAATGTTTTTAAAATGTTTTGCACTTGTGCGCATTTTTCCGCGACGCACCCGCATCTTATCCGGCCCAAATCCATGACGCCCATGTGAAAGAAGTCCATCAATGTTTATTGTAAGAAATCATTAGGAAGAAGATTAGGAGAACCTTTCAGCCCCCCTTAGGCCTCTTTCACACAGGTGAGTTTTAACGCATTGCACCCGCACTGAATCCGGACCCATTCATTTCTATGGGGCTGTGCACACGAGCGGCGATTTTCACGCATCGCCTGTGTGTTGCGTGAAAATCGCAGCATGTTCTATATTGTGTGTTCTCCACGCAATGCAGGCCCCATAGAAGTGAATGGGGCTGCGTGAAAATCGCAAGCATTCGCAAGCAAGTGCAGATGCGGTGCGATTTTCACGTACGGTTGCTAGGAGACAAATCGGGATGGAGACCTGATGATTTTATTATTTTCCCTTGGTTTCCCTTTCACATGGTTATAAGGGAAAATAGCAGCATTCTGAATACAGAATGCATAGTACAATAGCGCTGGAGGGGTTAAAAATAATAATAATTTAACTCGCCTTAATCCACTTGCTCGCGCAGCCGGCATCTATTCAGTCTTTTTCTTTGCTGATTGCAGTCAAAGGACCTGTGGTGACGTCACTCCGGTCATCACATGATCCATCACCATGGTAAAAGATCATGTGACGGACCATGTGATGACCGGAGTGACGTCACCACAGGTCCTTTGAAGAGATGTCGGCTGTGCGAGTAAGTGGATTAAGGAGAGTTTATTTTTTATTTATTTATTTTTAACCCCTCTAGCGCCATTGTACTATGCATTCTGTATTCAGAATGCTATTATTTTCCCTTATAACCATGTTATAAGGGAAAATAATACAATCTACAGAACACCGTTCCCAAACTAGTTTGGGTACCAAACATGCCGATTTTTCTCACGCGCGTGCAAAACGCATTACAATGTTTTGCACTCGCACGGAAAAATCGTGCATGTTCCTGCAACGCACCCGCACCTTTTCACGCAACGCCCGCGTGAAAGAGGTGGTATTCCGTCAAGTGTTCAGGATTTTTGGCCGGAGAGAAAACTGCAGCATTCTGCGGTATTTTCTCTGGCCAAAAAATGTAAGCGGGACTGAACTGAAGACATCCTGATGCATATTGAACAGGTTGCTCTCCATTCAGAATGCATTAGTTTACTGATCATTTTTTTCCGGTATTGAGCCTCTAGGATGGAAATCAACACCGGAAAACAAAAATGCTAGTGTGAAAGTACCCTAAGCAGATGAGCCCTGCCAAAATCTCACGGACAATGTGCAAAAAGGTTTTGTCTGCAGAAATTAGCCTGTGGTACAGAGTTTGAAATACACAGCAGGTCAATTGTTTGTGTGGTTCTTGAGTGCAGACGTTACCCTGAAATTGGCGAGATCTAGGACAAATCCATGTCAAAATTTGGCCGATTTTGGTTCGGATATGCAGCAAACATTCACAGAAACTACACTGCCGTGTGAATATACCCTTATGCTGTCCTCTCTCATAATGAAGTAGTGACAGACATGCTGATTTCAGAGGACTGACAAGTCCAATATATTAGAATATAACTGCTAATAAGCAGCTGGAGCCTTTATATCATGAATACATCAGACTCTGTACTGGCCGCACTCTGCAAGGATTAAAGCAAACCTCCAATTTAGGCCTCATGCACATGACAGTATCCGTTTTGTGGTCTGCCAAACACGGATTCACAGAATACAGATGTCCGTTTGCGGACTCGTTGGCTTCAATAGGTCTGCATTTTTCAGACAAGTTCTATCTTTTTGCAGAACAGACATACGGATAAGCAAAAGTCCACAAATAAAATGCAGACGGCACGCGGACAGCATATCTACTTTGCAGATCCACAATTTACACACCGCAAAACAGATCGGGTCGTGTGTATGAGGCCTTAAAGTAATAGATATGTCTATTATATGGCATCGTTTATAAATAGCTACATTTACATGTAGCAATCGTGCCCTGTGTATGAAATTATTTTATGTGCCACATAACAGACCACTGACCACCAAAGTACAAGTAATATGGTGAATGCGTGGGTACTTACAGTAAATGGACTGATTTTGAGTAAGTACCCACCCAATCACCATATCCCTTGTACTTATTTTGGTTTATACATTAAATGTGTTTGGTTTGACTAGTGATGCCTCAGTAGGTTTATCGACTAGCCCCGTTCTCCTACTCTAGGGACTCCCATGCCGGTCTTATTTTTTTGGTTCAGACTGACCTTAATAGTAATAGTGCCCCCACCCCCCCCCCACAGTTCCTTCAATAATACTAATGCCCTCCATATTGTGCCCAATATTAAAAATGACCATAGAGGGCATTAGTGTCTCCATTTATATAATGCGCTCCCCTAGTATAATGCTCTATAAGTTGCAGCCCCCAAACAGTATAATGTCTCCTTGTAGCCCCAAGTGTTTGTCAAAATAGGTATTTATCACAATAAATTTCTTAATATCGTTATCGTGGGAATATTTTTGATATCGCCCAACCCTATGTGCTGCTGCGTTCTCACGTATGCTTGGTAGTGCAGAATGTAAATTAAAAAGTAACAGTCATCCATCATGGATGCTAATGAGGTGTCTGTCATTTTCATGTGAACATTAGTGCTGCATGCTGCGCCATTCTGTCAAGTCAGAAGGAATTGATAACAGTGGCTTAGAAAAGAGCCTATGACAGCAGCGTGAGGAATTATTTTATCAAAATGTATCACTGTTTGCACATCTCGTCACGGTGGGGTTCTTGGTGTGAAAAGCACTGCCATGAAGAATGAAAGGAGCGTCAGGGCACAGGTTCAACCTGCCGCTTCATCAGATGAGGGGGAACACTAGGGTCCTAGCAGTTGGACACCCCAGCAGTCAGCTAGCTATCCCCTTATCCTTGTATATAGTATTCAGCACGGATTTCAATGGGGTTGTCAAACAGAAAATCCCTAAGACTACCTGCACATGTTGCAGATAACGTGATTTTTTACGTGGATTCTCATGTGGAAACACAGCAGCATAATACGGTACCAGCAAAGTGTGCGAGATTAGACAAATCTGACATACACTTTGGTTTTTCGTTCAGATTTTGAAATCCACAGCATGTCAATTCTGTGTGTGGATTTCATTATTTTTAATGCAAAGGTGAGATCTAAAGCAAAACCTGCACCAGGGTACATGTAGCCCAAGGGTACCAGCAAAAACTGGATCTGTGCAGAAAAACCTCAGCATGAGGCCCCATGCACACGGCCGTTGTTCACGGCCGTGTGCGGGCCGTGGAACCGCGGCCTGGATCCCTCCTGAGAGCAGGAGCGCACGGCGTCACTGGTTGCTATGACGCCGTGCGCTCCCTGCTGCCGCCAGAGTACAGTAATACACTGGTATAGATCATACCAGTGTATTACTGTATTGCGGCGGCAGAAGGGAGCGCACGGCGTCATAGCAACCAGTGACGCCGTGCGCTCCTGCTCTCAGGAGGGACCCAGGCCGCGGTTCCACGGCCCGCACACGGCTGTGAACAACGGCCGTGTGCATGGGGCCTAAGGCTACATGCACATGACCGTATGCGTTTTGCAGATTGCAGATCTGCAAAAAAAAAAAAGAAAAAAAAAGGCCATTTGTATGCCATCTGTTTTTTTTGCGGATCCGTTGTAACAATGCCTAAAAAGAATAGGACATATTCAATTTTTTTTGCGGTGCTATGGAACGGACATGCAAACGTGGACAGCACAGGTGTGCTGTCCGCATTTTTTGCGGACCCATTGAAATGAACGGGTCCGCATCCTACCTGCAAAAAAAAACAAAAAAAACAAATGGACACTGAAACAAACAACATTCGTGTGTATGTAGCCTAAGGCCTCATGCACACAAACGCATTTTGTTTCTGGGTTCATTCAGTTTTTTTGCAAATAGGATGCGGACCACAAAACACATACGTTCGTGTGCAAGTAGCCTAATAGTGTACGAGCAAAGTGAATAAGATTTGCCTAATCATGTACACATTGCGTTGTACAAGCGGAAGCTATCCTGCCACGCAGAGTTTAAAAACCACAGCATGTCAATTGTTTGTGCAGATCTGCGGCTGATGTATGTGGTTCCCCATAGACTTCAAATTAGGTTGTTTAAATAAGAAAATCTGCACGAAAACCAGACTAAAAATTGCACAAAAAACACACAAAGTCATGATTAAGGCCTCTTGCACACAAACGTTATTTTTTTCCGTTTACGTTCCGTTTTTTTAGTTCTGTATACGGAACCATTAATTTCAATGGATCTGCAAAAAAAAAAAAAAAAAAAAAAAATGGGAAGGTACTCTGAATGCCTTCGGTTTCCGTATTTTGCTTCAAAAATAGAACATGTCCTATTATTGTCCGCGTAACGTACAAGGATAGTACTGTTCTATCAGGGGCCAGCTGTTCTGTTCCGCAAAAAAAACTGAATGCACACAAACGTCATCCGTATTTTTTGCGAAATTGCTTTTTGCGGACAACAAAATACTGAAAAAGCCATACGGTCGTGTGCAAGAGGTCTGAAGGGGTTCTCCGGGTTTTTACTACAGATGACCTTTCCTCAGGATAGGTCAAATATCACCCCCATCGACCAGCTGAGGAGACAGGACGCGCAGTGGGCACGTGCCGTCTCTATTCCTGCTGCTGCCGCCATGTATTTGGCAAAGCAGTGGATGGGAGATAAGACATGCACATTGTGCACAGTCTCCTCATAGAGCTGATCGTCGGGGTCCTGGACCCCCGTCGATCTGATATTGATGACCTATCCGGAGGATAGGTCATCTGTATTAAAAGCCTGGAGAACCCCTTTAAATAGTGCAGATTTATGTGCAGGTTTCATTGTGATTTTGAAGCGGATTTTCTGCATACAAAACTGCAATGTTATCCTAAAGCACCCTAATATAATGACATGATCTAACAGAAATGAAACAAGGTAGTTTTCCAGGGTGAGTGCTGGTTTAATTAAAGAAATTAGGTAAAATCTGGGAGATAGCTCAGTGTGTGTGAATATGGTTTAGAAAACCCTATTTAAGTGACATGCATAACGCTAGGGTTACACGGCAGAAAGTGAATGGGGTCGTGATGCAACCCACAGGTTGAAAGAAATCCACACCCGGCCCCAATGCGGACAGCGCTACACTGCAATATTCAGCTGTGTGACTTTTTCCAAGTCAAAATCACCATGTAGTGCTAGTCTACAATTTGCATGTTTTTGAGGGCGCGCTGCAGATTTTAAAAACCACAGATATTTGGCAAACCTGACCAACTATTAAAAATTTTTTTTTACAGTGCAGACAGATCACGGATTCATTCAAGTTGGCCACCGCACAGATGTTGCCCGTGCATTGAGGACCACAATTGCGGTCCCCAATGCACAGAACGGCCGCACAACAGCCGTGTGCATGAGGCCTTAAACAGCAAAAGCAATGAAAGACTCAACAATTCGTCTCTGCATTCATAATTTACATTTTACAAGACGAAAAAAAAAAAAAAAAACTGCAAGCAAAATCTGCTTGATGGAGGCATGCTAGGAACAGCAGAGCCCGAAACCAGTGCCGACACGACAGTGCATTCCACAGATCTCAAATATTTGGCAAACTTACCATTTCACATTGAGCTATGAAAACTGCAATCTGAACATACCAAATACCACCAAAGAAACCGCGAACCTTCACCCACCTACCGTAATCAACTAACAGAGAGACGGAAAGGTTTGGACAATCAGACCATGCAGAAGGAAAACAAAACCAAAATCAATGCAAAAAAATAAAATAGTTCCCAGGTAAAATGTAGCCAAATGAATCTATGGTGACTGCTCATAGTTTGTGTAACATTGTATCGGCCAGCCACATAGTAAACATAATATGCTAAAAGAAACAAATTCAACGCCTATTGGATTGTACTTTCCAAGAATTTTACAGCATTGGAAGCACCTATTACCTATGGACAGTCTTCAAATCATCCACAACAGGTTAGGCTACTTTCACACTGGCGTTTTGGCTTTCCGTTTGTGCGATCCATCATGGGCTCTCACAAGCGGTCCAAAACGGATCAGTTTTGCCCTAATGCATTCTGAATGGAAAAGGATCCGCTCAGAATGCATCAGTTCAGTCTCCATTCTGCTTTGGAGATGGACCCCGAAATGCTGCCTGCAGCTTTTTGGTGTCCATCTGATGAAACAGAGCCAAACGGATCAGTCCTCGCTCACAATGTCACTGACACAATAGAAAACGGATCCGTCCTCCATTGACTTTCAATAGTGTTCATGACGGATCCATCTTGGCTATGTTACAGATAATACAAACGGATCCGTTCTGAACAGATACAGACGGCTGTATTATTGTAACGGATCCGTCTGTACAGATCCATGACGGATCCGCACCAAACACGAGTGTGAAAGTGGCCTTACCTGATGAAAGGCTTATGATTTCAGTAGGCCTTTGATATTTCTGTCATCAGCAGCAGCCCCCTGCACATGACCATATAACAACCCGATAAAAATATTAAAAAAATAAAAACTACCACAGCCAATGGTACCTGTGGAAAAATCCATCACCTGCTCTGCGCCGCTGGTCTTCCAATCCCCGTCTGTACACTTGCAGATGGAAGGCGTCATGAGAGTCACTGCAGCCAATGATAAGTGATGTGCCAATTGGGGGCGCCACTGAGGTTAGCCATTGGCTACAGCATTCCACGCGAATCTGGTCCATCCGAAATCTTACAGATGGGGGGCAGAAAGACCAGTGTAAACAGCCAAGAAGATGGTACAAAATGGCAGGGAACAAGTGAGGATGGATTTTTCCACACACACTGGGATGGAAAGATGAAAGGATTTTCACCTAGAACAGAGTAATATCACATGGCGCTACACAGTGCAAAAATAAAAAAGTAGAAAGGAACCGGAAAAGCCACATACAGCGGATCACCTGAAACTATTCCATCCTATTTGGTTTGTCCATTGGACGCAGACCACATTCTTTTTAGGGCATGTTCACACATACACTGCAGTCTTCCTGCTGCGGTTTTACAGGAGCAGCAAAGTGTATAAATCTTATCCACCCCCCCATAATCGGCAGCACCAATTGTCCCGCAATTTGAAGTCTGTGGCAAATTTGCACCAAAATCTGCAACACATCCACAGTGAAATGCAGCAGAACCGGTTATATGCAGCCGCAACCCTTATTCTCTCTTTTTTTTTTTTTTTTTTTTTTTTTTTTACACCCCGACCTAGAGATTTGCAGTTTTTGGAAACCAGATATCTGGACATTTCCTGGAAACTATTGATAAGAGTTTGGGCTGGTAATATACATCTCAATCTCAGCAGTGTGAAGCTGGCATTTGTTTCCCCTGTGTCAGACTACCTTCATTCTGAATATAGTAAATGTCAATTAACTGCGCAGAAGGTCCTCGGCTGATATCTGGTATAGAGCGCTGCGCAGTAAGCTGAGAGTTCAGGCCATGATTGCCATAGCTACCACTACTGAAAGCGTTCCCGTTCTCCACCCTCCTCTGCTACCTGTTATTATCTCTTCTACTACACCGATGGCACCATCAGAATAGAAATACAGCAGGACGCTACAAAATGCCAGAAAAACGCAACCAAAAGCAGTAGTTATAGCAACAGAATGGACCCAACGAAGCTGCAATGAGTTTTGCCTGACATGAAATAGATTTGATCAATGTTTCTCTGAGCATGTGATTGCAACAGACAGGACGGAGTGACCTGCTGCTAGACATCTGACAGCGGCTCGTCTCACGAATAAATGGATCGGCCATGTAGGAGTCCAACTGCCCAAAACTACATCCCCATGAGCAGATTAGTTGCAAAAATGCTAGTTTCTGATAACTGGCTCGTGCAAAAACCCTGAAAAACCAGAAAACATCTCTTCTGTGCAATAAAGACTCATGATCAGCCAGTTATAGGGAACATTTGGTTTGGTGCCAATGTTCGTTGTAAAAGGGCCTTTAGATGGTAAGCGGTCCAGGGTTAGGCTAGTTCCAGATGAGTGTGGGGGAGTGTGAATTCCCATAGTGGCCTCTGCGCCTTGGACTAAACCGAGAAGCATTAGGGCTTATGCACAAGACCGCATTTTGCAGTCCACATATCCGTCTGATGTCCATGGTACATCTGTTTTTTTTTGCAGATCCATTGCAACAATGCCTGCCCTGGTCTAAAAAAAATAGACAATAATAGGACGTGCAATTTTTTTGCAAATAGACTTGTGGACATATGGATACAGATTGCACACAGTCATTTCGTTCTTATTGAGGCCCCATTGAAATGAATGGTTCCACATACGGGCCGCAAACAAAAATAAATAAATAAAATATACGCATGTGTGCATGAGCCCTTATAATGCTGTGTGTCTCTACCCAACCTCCACTGTAGTGATCTGTACTTACATAATGCCATCATTACAACTCATAAGGGTGCGACCAAACAGCGCAGTCATATGGGCAGCCGCCACCTCTACACTAATGAGACTGCCCTGTTTAGCTGGCCAGTATTGTTAATCGCCGGACGGCACTAAATACAATTCCACTGTACAGTCTGCATGGCCTGTCCGACTGCAGCAGTACTTGACCGCAGCACAACCACGCAGTTTACGCTACTGTCACACTGGCGTTCTGGTTTCCGTTTGTGAGATCTGCTCAGAGATCTCACAAGTGGTCCAAAACTGATAAGTTTTGCCCTAATGCATTTTGAATAGAAAACCATTTGCTCAGAATGCATCAGTTTGGCTCCGTTCCACCTCCACTCTGCAGCGTTTTGATGTCCACCTGATGAAACTGAGCCAAACAGATCCGTCCTGATACACAATGTAAGTGAATGAGGACGGATCCGTCTCCCATTGACTTTCAATGGTGTTCAAGATAGATCAGTCTTGGCTATGTTACAGATAATACAAACGGATCCATTCTGAACTAGGGCTGCAGTAAACTAATATTTTTGTAATAGAGTATTCTATTGATTATATTTCTCGATTCATCGAGTAATCTAATAAGAAAAAGCTACTTAAAATAACGTACGTAATTAGGCATGTATAAAGTTATTGGTTTGGAGGGGTTAATGGAAGCACCTTGGCATTAGGCATGTATAAAGTTATTGGTTTGAAGGGGTTAATAACTTTATACATGCCTAATGCCAAGGTGCTTCCATTAACCCCTCCAAACCCAATGGGCATGTATAAAGTTATTGGTTTGAAGAGGTTAATGAAAGCACCTTGGAGGTGCCTTCATTAACCCCTCTCTAAACCAATAACTTTATACATGCCAAGGTGGTGCCTGCAGCCTCCATTAACCACTCTCTCTCCATCTGCCTCCCCCCCCCCCTCATTGGTGGCAGTGGCCACAGGGTCCCCCTCCCCCCCCCCCCCCCCATCATTGGTGGCAGTTTGCAGTTCCGATCGAAGCCCCAGCAGTGTAATGCTGGGGCTCCGATCGGTTACCATGGCAGCCAGGAGTCACCATACTGAAGTCCTGGCTGCCATGGTATGTTAGTGAGCAGAGAGCAGCGCATTATACTCATGTGCGCTGTGGCCGCCGGTCGCTCCTTCTCATAGGTCTGTGCGGCGCATTGCTAATGCTGTAAGCATTAGCAATCCGCCGCACAGACGGAAGAAGGAGCGACCGGAGGCCACAGCGCACGTGAGAGTAATGCGCTGCTCTCTGCTCACTAACATACCATGGCAGCCAGGACTTCAGTAGCATGACTCCTGGCTGCCATGGTAACCGATCGGAGCCCCAGCATTACACTGCTGGGGCTCCGATCGGAACTGCAAACTGCCACCAATGATGGGGGGGGGGGGAAGGAGGGGGACCCTGTGGGATATGGTCGGCACATTCATTGGTGGCGCAGTGGCCACAGTCCCTCCCCTCCTACTCTGTCCTCATTGGTGTTCAGCCGCGACACGCACAGTGGGGCGGGAGAGACTCCCTCCTCCTCCCTCTGCTGTGCCGGCCGGCTCAGGAGAAAATGATCATATCGCGGTCCGGCGATATGTGATGTAACGATTACTCGATGCAGGGAAACTGCATCGATGAATTTTTTGACTCGATTTAATCGAGTTATTCGAATAATCGGTTCAGCCCTATTCTGAACGGATGCAGATGGTTGTATTATCTGAACGGATGTGTTTGTGCAGATCCATGACGGATCCGCACCAAACGCGAGTGTGAAAGTAGCCTTAGCCGCGCCCTTATGATTTGTACTAATGGCATTATGTGAGTACAGATCATTACAGCTGATGTCAGGCAGAGACACACTGCATTATAAACATCATAATGCTGTGCGGTGGAGCCCAAGTGGTAGAGTCCACTATGCACGCTCCCACACAGCCACTCCTTATCACTTTCTTCAGAAATCTCTTGATCTCCTTATAGAATCTCTCCTCTGCAGTACAGCGCATCTGTTAATCTGGAATCCTTAGGTCTTGTTCAGACATCAGTTACTTCCATCAGTTTTTGAGAGCCAAAACCAGGAGTGGAGGCTACACAGATATAAGGTATAAGGGAAACATCTCTCTTCTGTCTTCTTGGTGCACACCTAGTTTTGTCTCGCAATCCCTGATGGAAATCACTGACGTGTGAACAAGGCCTAAGGCATTCAAATCTAATGGAACCTGAGATGTACTGTATGTAGACAGACACTGGTCCAAGTCTCTGATCCTCCTGATGAGGATGTCCCGCACAGACCCGCTGCCCTCCAGGCGCTGCTCCTTGGCCCAAGTCTCTAATGATCAATGAGGCAGATTCCCCAAATCAGAGGCGCGGATAATGTCACTGTTCTGATCTCAGATCACTGACACATTGGCCCATTCTCTATATAGCAATCCCCCAATGGACGAGGACAGCGGAGGGTATTTCAGAATCACAGTTGCGGCAATTACCTGTCAAAAGGGGGTTATCACCACCAGAGTCTGATGGACAATCAGGAAAACCGCACAGAACCTGATCTTTTCCTGGATCACTCCCATAGCTAATCAGAACAATTGGTAAACCATGCTATTAGAGAATTGTAATTTAGAGAGGAAACCTGAGCCGGATCCTCCATAAAGTTCACTAAAATATATCAGCCCTGGGGGCTGTGGCCTCCGCCTTTAAGACGCTCTGTCACCTGGTTCAAGCCTACCCTACCAGGCACATGGGGTTCAGCCTGTCATCTATCATCAGCCCTGCAGTAGTAACAGAGGTGACAGCTGAATGGCCACCACAACATGGAGCTTAGACCGCGTTACGCTTTATTTATGAGGTGTGGTCTAGCCTCCAAAATAACAGCAATAACCCCATCTAAAAAAGCCTTTACCCACTTAGGCCGAAACACAGCCATCATGACTCCTTAGAAAAGGACACTCCCATTTTTACCAATGTCCCTTTAAAGGATATAGTACCTCCAATATCCTGGGTGGGATGTATGGAGCCTCAGTGCTCAGATTGGTCAAAACAAATACAATTAGCAACATTCTAGCTTCATTTAGAAATATTTGTGTCTGATTTCAGTTCGTAGATGACGGAGGAGCACAATGACAGCGCCATAGCACTAAAGGCCACTGCTGCATCCAGATTAGGAGCAGATCCTGCAGCACTATGGAGCCCCCTGCACTGACAGGGAGGCGATCGATACGTCTTATGACAACTGAAGCCCAATGTGAACGCAGGCATCAATCATGACAGGGCTCCCCTGCAGCCGTCACGGACAGGGCAGTGCGCCGCAGGGTCCCATCTCCGCCCTCCTCACCCTACGACGAGCAGCGGGCTCCAGCGCTGTGTACTCAGGGAGGGGTAGTCTGGGGAGGGAGTGCAGGCCCCGGGACAGGCGCAGCACGCTGC
The DNA here is from genome assembly GCF_014858855.1 of Bufo gargarizans. NCBI lineage: Eukaryota > Metazoa > Chordata > Amphibia > Anura > Bufonidae > Bufo > Bufo gargarizans. The sequence goes on from NC_058082.1 coordinate 497,768,890, forward strand.
AGGCTCTCCGAGAGGGGGAGACACACCCGACACACCGCACTTACCACACCATGCCGTAGGCGCCCTCCCCGATGTACGACAGGTTAGTGTATCGCGGGCCCACATCAAAAGCCTGTCCTCGCACCATCTCAGGTCCCCCTCCGGGGTTCGACGAGGCCCCAGCCGCAGCCGCCATATTTTCTGTCAAGAGAGATTATCCCCTGCTGTCCCCTGCAGGGCTGCCGTTCACTCCCTCCGCCGCCGCGGGTGTTGTCCTGCTTAGGTGCTGAGGGCGAAGTGACGACCAGGACACACTCTGTCGCTCGGTCGGCGGCTGTGTGAGGCGCTGTCTGGCTGACGCCTTCCCGCCCGCTGGGTGTGTGTGGGGAGGGGCATATGGGCGGGGCCACAGAGGCGGAACCTCCCTCACGCTTTGCTGCAGTGGGTGTGGACTAGTAGTTTTGTTTTTGTTTTTTTTCGTTCAAGCTTTATTAGAATATTTTTCGTGGACATTTTTCCACACCGCCATGGCTAAGGCGCATATAATGGTACTAGCAATGTCTGTAGAGTAAATGACGTGTTCGTATGTACTGTCTGCCACACTGCTGGAGGAAGGGTTACCATAGTTGTGAGCAGGAGGTGCTTCCCTCCACAGCCTAGTGCCCTGGCTCCGAAGCATTGGCAGAGGAGGTAGGTAGTGGTATCTGCCCCTTCTGACCCTACCCCTTTTGGAGTAATAGACCACCTCTTTGTGGACATAACTATGGCAACCAGAACTGTAAACATTACCCCTTAATTAACCCATTCAGGACTAAGCCAGTATTGGTAAGGGTATTTTTCATTTTTCTTCCTCACCTTTGCGGAACCATCATTTTCTTTACAGCCAGCTTTTTTTCTGTGCAGTTGCAGGCTATAAAAAAGATTTATATATATTTTTTTTTTTGGGGGGGGGGGGGGGGTAAAAAAAAATAATGTTCTGTGGTTGTTTCATTTTAATGGCATTTGTGATGCACCTTTGTGGTATGTACGACTTTTAGGCAGGGGTCAGCAGTACCATAGTGCAAAGTACCGTCCCATCAGAACCATATACCACAGCGCAGCACAATATATTGCCCGAAAAGCTGTCCCTCTGTGGTGGCCATCAATAGATGCCATTTTCAGTCCTCCTCCAGTTCTCTCTAATTAAGATACGGAGGGGGCTTAGGAGTAGATATGTGGGCTAGAGCAGTTGAATTTAGGAGGGCATGTGGTTCGCTGGCTGATTACATGAGTAACATAGTTTATAAAGCTGAAAAAATACATTTGTCCAACCAGTTGAGCCTGTCATCCTGCAAGTTGATCCAGAGGAAGGCAAAAAACTTAAGGTAGAAGCCAATTTTCCTCACTTAGGCCCCTTTCACACGGGCGAGTTTTCCACGCGGGTGCAATGCGTGAGGTGAACGCATTGCACCCGCACTGAATCCGGACCCATTCATTTCTATGGGGCTGTGCACATGAGCGGTGATTTTCACGCATCACTTGTGCGTTGCGTGAAAATCGCAGCATGTTCTATATTGTGTGTTATTCACGCAACGCAGGCCCCATAGAAGTGAATGGGGCTGCGTGAAAATAGCAAGCATCCGCAAGCAAGTGCGGATGCGGTGTGATTTTCACGCACGGTTGCTAGGAGACGATCGGGATGAGGACCCATGATAATGGGCAACTTGCCCATATCCATCCTTTGGGAAGGAATATATATTATATATAAATGGCACACTGGATATTAAAATTTAAAGAAAAAAATACCATCTGTACATTGATTAAATCGGTATGCTAATCCTGACATTGCCCTTAAGCACACTGATAGACCCATGATGATATTTCAACCTCAATCACCATATAGGGACAATATTAATCTATATATATATAAAAAAAGGACGCATGTATGTGTGTATGTTCCGCAAAAACTCAAAAACGCAACCATTCATTTGAACGAAACTTGGTATACAAATCCCTTGCTGCCTGGAAAGAAATCTTGTGGGGGTCTCAGCTCTCTAGGACGTAGCGTTCCTGAGATAGTCTATAAAAAATGCATTAGCCAATAGAAGCCTGGTCACATGACCCTTATCAGCCAATAGAAGCTCGCAGGCCATTAACCTCCACATACACAGTCCAGGTTTCCATAACAACCCAGCCATTTTACTTCACTGCTGTAGGTCAGCTTTAGGGTAAGGCAACACAACGACAATAAGTCGCACGACACATAGGGCACAGCACAACTACACTGCCACATGCATCCACCTTGGATGGATTTTTTGCGACTGTCGCGTCGCAGTGTGACACCATAGAGTAGACTATCATCATAAAAATTGTTGAGTGACATTGGTGCGACAAAATGTTGTGCGACACATGTCGTCGTGTAGCCCTAGCCTTAAAGGGGCAGGGCCCTGTGGAGGTCACTGTTACAGGGGCAGCTGCTGTGTAGGTCACTGTTAAAGGGGCAGGCACCGTGTAGGTCACTGTTAAAGGGACGGGCACTGTGGAGGTCACTTAAAGAGGCGGCCACTCTGGAGGTCAATTAAAAGGGCGGGCACTGTGGAGGTCACTGTTAAAAGGGCAGGTACTGTGGAGGTTATTGTTAAAAGAGGCAGGCACCATGGAGGTCACTGTTAAAGGGGTAGTTAGAACTAATACTTGACATTTCTTGTGTCTTTTGTTACATATATAGATTGCACACTCCTTTGAGACTCATATGTGCTGACCTATTGTGGCTTGGGGGGGGGAACAGGTTTTTGTCATGGCACTTTCCTGTATTGCTGCTAGTTTATTTATTAGGTCAGATACTGTGTGTTGTATGTCTTTGCATCAGTGCAGTTTCTAGGTAAAATTTCTCTCAGGGCGAGTGTCAAAAAAACTCAGGCTCTCACTCACAGCAGGCTTCTTTCTCAGCACTGCTCCGGGCGGGCGGTAACAGGCAGGCAGTGCGGGCGGCGGTGCTCACCTCACTCACTGTACGTCACGCACTGCCTGCCTGTGGGGGGACATTATTTTTAATAAGGATCACTATGGACATTATTTAGAATGGAGGCTGCTGTGGATGTCATTATAACTGTATAATGTCTGATAGGCCTAGTCCTGAGTTATATTAGGCTACTTTCACACTTGCGCTTGATCGGATCCGTTCTGAACGGATCCGATCATATTAATGCAGACGGAGGCTCCGTTCAGTACGGATCCGTCTGCATTAATAACTTAGAAAAATTTCTAAGTCTGAAAGTAGCCTGAGCGGATCCGTTCAGACTTTCAATGTAAAGTCAATGGGGGACGGATCCGCTTGAAGATTGAGCCATATGGTGTCATCTTCAAGCGGATCCGTTCCCATTGACTTACATTGTAAGTCTGAACGGATCCACTCGCCTCTGCACGGCCAGGCGGACAGCTGAACGCTGCAAGCAGCGTTCAGCTGTCCGCCTGGCCGTGCGGAGGCGAGCGGAGCGGAGGCTGAACACCGCCAGACTGATGCAGTCTGAGCGGATCCGCTCCATTCAGACTGCATCAGGGCTGGACGGAGGCGTTCGGGTCCGCTCGTGAGCTCCTTCAAACGGAGCTCACGAGCGGACCGACGAACGCAAGTGTGAAAGTAGCCTTACCCTGCCCTGTATAATAATGTACCCTGATACCCCTTAGTTATATTACTCCAGCGGGGTAATATAACTAAGGGTATCAGGGATGGGTACATTATTATACAGGGCATGGGCAGGGTAATATAACTCAGCTCAGGACTAGGCCTATCAGACATTATACAGTTATAATGAGTAATGACACCAACAGCAGCCTAAATAATGGTCCATAGTGATCCTTATTAAACTTAATGTCCCCACAGTGACAGTGGCCCCCATTTTCATGTCTCCCACAGTGGCCCCCCCATTGTAAATAATTCCCCCCATTGTAATTAATGCCCCCCCCATTGTAATAACCCCCATCCCCCCATTGTAATTAATGCCCCCCCAGACCATCACTCGCCTCACAGCAGGCATCAGCACTGCTCAGGGGCTCAGGGCGGGCGGTAACAGGTTGGCAGTGCGGCGCTCACTCACTCACTGTATGTCACGCGCCTGCGCCGCCTAGTGGGAGGATCAGGCGCGTGACGTCAGTAAGTGCCGCCCGCACTGTCTGAAGAGTGAGAGGACTCGCAGGTCAGAAGAGATGTCAGAGGGAGGGAGCCAGGGCGCACGGCCGAGAAACGACAAGAGGGCGCCCCTGCCGGCGCCCCCCTTCTGACCAGGGCCGGTGCAAGGATTTTTGCTGCCCTAGGCAAGATAAAAATTGACGTCCCCCCCCCTTATCAGATCCGGAATGCGGACCCGGATCCGCAATTCCGATCCTGAAAAAAAATAGTACATGTCCTATTCTTGTCCCCAATAACGGACAAGAATAGGCATATTCTCTTAGTGCCGGCAATGTGCGGTCCGCAAAATGTAGTATTAATAACTAAACAATTAAATAATACACATATTGCATTGTCTACTTACCACCAGGACAATTAGATGATCTGGTCTCTGGCTGCAGTCTGGCTCTTGGTCTGGCTCTGCGGACTCCCTTGTCACTCTCTTCTCCCCCCCTCCCTTGTCACTCTCTTCTCCCCCTCCCTTGTCACTCTCTTCTCCCCCCCTCCCTTGTCACTCTCTCCCCCCTCCCTGTCACTCTCTTCTCCCCCTCCCTTGTCACTCTCTTCTCCCCCCTCCCTTGTCACTCTCTTCTCCCCCCCTTGTCACTCTTCTCCCCCTCCCTTGTCACTCTCTTCCCCCCCCTTGTCACTCTCTTCTCCCCCCTCCCTTGTCACTCTCTCTCCCCACTCCCTTGTCACTCTCTTCTCCCCCTCCCTTGTCACTCTCTTCTCCCCCTCCCTTGTCACTCTCTTCTCCCCCTCCTTGTCACTCTCTTCTCCCCCTCCCTTGTCACTCTCTTCCCCCTCCCTTGTCACTCTCTTCCCCCTCCCTGTCACTCTCTTCTCCCTCCCTTGTCACTCTTCTCCCCCTCCTTGTCACTCTCTTCTCCTCCTCCTTGTCACTCTCTTCTCCCCCCCTTGTCACTCTCTTCTCCCCTCCCTTGTCACTCTCTTCTCCCCCCTTGTCACTCTCTTCTCCCGCCTCCCTTGTCACTCTCTTCTCCCACCCCTTGTCACTCTCTTCTCCCCCCTTGTCACTCTTCTCCCCCCTCCCTTGTCACTCTCTTCTCCCACCCCCCTTGTCACTCTCATTCTATTCCCCCCCACCCCCCTTGTCACTCTCATTCTACTCCCCCCACCCCCCTTGTCACTCTCATTCTACTCCCCCCACCCCCCTTGTCACTCTCATTCTACTCCCCCCACCCCCTTGTCACTCTCATTCTACTCCCCCCCCACCTTGTCACTCTCATTCTACCCCCCCACCTTGTCACTCTCATTCTACCCCCCCTTGTCACTCTCATTCTACCCCCCCTTGTCACTCTCATTCTACTCCCCCCCCCGTCACTCTCATTTCCTCCCCCTTGTCAATGTCACCTCTAATGTAGCGTGGCCGAGCTCTGTTCGCTCCGCGGTACAGGAGCTTTTGTTTCCTGTACCCGGCTGACAGGAAGTGCTCACTTAGTGTGCACTTCCTTTCAGTCCGTCCGGGTACAGGAAACAAATGCTCCTGTACCCCGGGCCGGACCGAACAGAGCTCGGCCACGCTACATTAACAACTCAGCAGTCTGCAGCGCAGGCAGGCTGCGCAGCACTGAGCCGGCCGCTCAGGAGGCTCAGCATGAGGGGCGCCGCCGGCCGGCCGCCCGAACCTTTACCTACATAACCAAATTTTTTATTTTATTTTTTACCTCAACGGGCGCCCCCTGCTTCTGACAGCGCCCCGGGCGGCTGCCCGTCCCGCCCGCCCCTAGAAACGGCCCTGCTTTGCATTAATAAAGGATGAAGTTACATTATAAGTGTGTTTTCTCATTTTTGGTGAGCCATTATCTTATTGGCCTTGGGAGCAGCTGCCTGACACTGGTTTCTACAGCTTAGTTTGCGGTTCACCAAAATTCCTAGGTCCTTTTCCATGTCAGTGTTACTCAGTGTTTTACAATTTAGTATGTACGGGTGACTTGCATTATTCCTTCCCATGTGCATAACCTTACATTTATCAGTGTTAAACCTCATCTGCCACTTCTCTGCCCAAGCCTCCAATCTATCCAGATCCATGTGTAGCAGTATATTGTCCTCTTCCGTGTTAATTTTAGTGTCACAGTTTAGTGTCATCTGCAAAAATTGATATTTTACTGTGCAAGCCTTCTACAAGATCATTAATAAATACTGTATATTGAAGAGAATAGGGTCCAGTACTGACCCCTGTGGTACCCCACTAGTGACAGTGACCCAATCTGAGTGTGTATTGTTAATAACCACCCTCTGTTTTCTATCATTGAGTCAGTCTAAGCATTCTTATTTTATATACTAACCTTTTATGTGGTACAGTGTCAAATGCTTTGTAGAAGTCCAGATATACGACATCCATTGATTCGCTGAGTTCAAGTCTAGAACTTACCTCATTGAATAAATTAGTTTGACATGACCAATCCCTCATTAAACCAGGATGATACAGCGTTATTCACTTATTTTCATTGAGGTACTCCAAGATAGCATCTCATAGAAAATTTTCAAGCAGTTTACCAACGACAGATGTTAATCTTATCGGCCTATAGCTTCCAGGCTATTCAATTTTTTAATATTGGCAGCACATTTGCTATGTAACAATACTGTGGAACACTCCCTATCAGTATAGAGTCCTTAAATATCAGAAATTAGGGTCTGGCTATGACATTACTTAATTCTCTTAATTCTCTTAGAATACGGGGGTGTATGCCATCTGGTCCTGGTGATTTGTCTATTTTAATCTTTTTAAGACGCCGCTGTACTTCTTCCTGGGTCAGACAGTGCACTTTTAATTACTTTAATTACTTTTACATTCTGCATTTCATCTAACAGTTTATTTTCCTCAGTAAATACAGTGGAGAAAAAAAATATTTAATAGTTTTTGCATTTTCCTCATCTTAGGGCTATTTTTACTCTCTTCTGCAATTACCGGTAATTTCTCTGTCTCCAGTTTGGCTGCTTTTATTTGTCTTTTACATATTCTATTTTATTTATTTATAGTTTTTCAATGCTTCCTTGCTACCGTGTTTTAGTGATTTAAATACTTTCTTCTAGTTATTTATTGCTTCCTTTACATTTTATTTATCCACATTTTTTTTCTTATTTCTCACCCTTTTATAAGGTATGTACCTTTCACAGTTACAGTTTAACCACTTCAACCCCCCTAGCTGAAACACCCTTAATGACCAGGCCACTTTTTACACTTCTGCACTACACTACTTTCACTGTTTATTGCTCGGTCATGCAACTTACCACCCAAATGAATTTTACCTCCTTTTCTTCTCACTAATAGAGCTTTCATTTGGTGGTATTTCATTGCTGCTGACATTTTTACTTTTTTTGTTATTAATCGAAATTTAACGATTTTTTTGCAAAAAAAGGACATTTTTCACTTTCAGTTGTAAAATTTTGCAAAAAAAAAACGACATCCATATATAAATTTTTTGCTAAATTTATTGTTCTACATGTCTTTGATAAAAAAATGTTTGGGTCAAAAAAAAATGGTTTGGGTAAAAGTTATAGCGTTTACAAACTATGGTACAAAAATGTGAATTTCCGCTTTTTGAAGCAGCTCTGACTTTCTGAGCACCTGTCATGTTTCCTGAGGTTCTACAATGCCCAACAGTAGAAAACCCCCACAAATGACCCCATTTCGGAAAGTAGACACCCTAAGGTATTCACTGATGGGCATAGTGAGTTCATAGAACTTTTTATTTTTTGTCACAAGTTAGCGGAAAATGATGATTTTTGTTTTCTTTTTTTTTCTTACAAAGTCTCATATTCCACTAACTTGTGACAAAAAATAAAAACTTCCATGAACTCACTATGCCCATCACGAAATACCTTGGGGTGTCTTCTTTCCAAAATGGGGTCACTTGTGGGGTAGTTATACTGCCCTGGCATTCTAGGGGCCCTAATGTGTGCAAAGTAGTTTGAAATCAAAATGTGTAAAAAATGACCTGTGAAATCCTAAAGGTGCTCTTTGGAATGTGTGCCCCTTCTGCCCACCTAGGCGGCAAAAAAGTGCCACACATGTGGTATCGCCGTACTCAGGAGAAGTTGGGGAATGTATTTTGGGGTGTCATTTTACATATACCCATGCTGGGTGAGAGAAATATCTTGGCAAAAGACAACTTTTCCCATTTTTTTTATACAAAGTTGGCATTTGACCAAGATATTTATCTCACCCAGCATGGGTATATGTAAAATGACACCCCAAAACACATTGCCCAACTTCTCCTGAGTACGGCGATACCAGATGTGTGACGCTTTTCTGCAGCCTAGGTGGGCAAAGGGGCACACATTCCAAAGAGCACCTATAGGATTTCACCGGCCATTTTTTACAGATTTTGATTTCAAACTACTTTGCACACATTAGGGCCCCTAAATTGCCAGGGCAGTATAACTACCCCACAAGTGACCCCATTTTGGAAAGAAGACACCCCAAGGTATTCCGTGAGGGGCATGGCGAGTTCCTAGAATTTTTTATTTTTTGTCACAAGTTAGTGGAATATGAGACTTTGTTAGAAAAAAATTTAAAAAAAAAGAAAATCATCATTTTCTGCTAACTTGTGACCAAAAAAATCTTTTTTCTAGGAACTCGCCATGCCCCTCACGGAATACCTTGGGGTGTCTTCTTTCCAAAATGGGGTCACTTGTGGGGTAGTTATACTGCCCTGGCATTCTAGGGGCCCTAATGTGTGCAAAGTAGTTTGAAATCAAAATGTGTAAAAAATGACCTGTGAAATCCTAAAGGTGCTCTTTGGAATGTGTGCCCCTTCTGCCCACCTAGGCGGCAAAAAAGTGCCACACATGTGGTATCGCCGTACTCAGGAGAAGTTGGGGAATGTATTTTGGGGTGTCATTTTACATATACCCATGCTGGGTGAGAGAAATATCTTGGCAAAAGACAACTTTTCCCATTTTTTTTATACAAAGTTGGCATTTGACCAAGATATTTATCTCACCCAGCATGGGTATATGTAAAATGACACCCCAAAACACATTCCCCAACTTCTCCTGAGTACGGCGATACCACATGTGTGACACTTTTTTGCAGCCTAGATGCGCAAAGCGACCCAAATTCCTTTTAGGAGGGCATTTTTAGACATTTGGATCCCAGACTTCTTCTCACGCTTTCGGGCCCCTAAAATGCCAGGGCAGTATAAATACCCCACATGTGACCCCATTTTGGAAAGAAGACACCCCAAGGTATTCCGTGAGGGGCATGGCGAGTTCCTAGAATTTTTTTTTTTTGGCACAAGTTAGCGGAAATTTTTTATTTTTTTTGTATTTTCTCACAAAGTCTCCCTTTCCGCTAACTTGGGACAAAAATTTCAATCTTTCATGGACTCAATATGCCCCTCACAGAATACCTTGGGGTGTCTTCTTTCCGAAATGGGGTCACATGTGGGGTATTTATACTGCCCTGGCATTTTAGGGGCCCTAAAGCGTAAGAAGAAGTCTGGAATATAAATGTCTAAAAAATTTTACGCATTTGGATTCCGTGAGGGGTATGGTGAGTTCATGTGAGATTTTATTTTTTGACACAAGTTAGTGGAATATGAGACTTAGTAAGAAAAAACAAACACAAAAACAATTTCCGCTAACTTGGGCCAAAAAAAAATGTCTGAATGGAGCCTTACAGGGGGGTGATCAATGACAGGGGGGTGATCAATGACAGGGGGGTGATCAGGAAGTCTATATGGGTGATCACCCCCTTGTCATTGATCACCCACCTGTAAGGCTCCATTCAGACGTCCGTATGTGTTTTGCGGATCCGATCCATGTATCCGTGGATCCGTAAAAATCATACGGACGTCTGAATGGAGCCTTACAGGGGGGTGATCAATGACAGGGAAGTGATCAGGAAGTCTATATGCGTGATCACCCCCTTGTCATTGATCACCCCCCTGTAAGGCTCCATTCAGACATCCGTATGTGTTTTGCGGATCTGATCCATGTATCCGTGGATCCGTAAAAATCATACGGACGTCTGAATGGAGCCTTACAGGGGGGTGATCAATGACAGGGGGTTGATCAATGACAGGGGGGTGATCAGGGAGTCTATATGGGGTGATCATGGGTGATCAGGGGTTCATAAGGGGTTAATAAGTGACAGGGGGGGGGTGTAGTGTAGTGGTGTTTTGTGGTACTTTACTCAGCTGCCTGTGTCCTCTGGTGGTCGATCCAAACAAAAGGGACCACCAGAGGACCAGGTAGCAGGTATATTAGACGCTGTTATCAAAACAGCGTCTAATATACCTGTTAGGGGTTAAAAAAATCACATTTCGAGCCTGCCAGCGAACGATCGCCGCTGGCAGGCTGGAGATCCACTCGCTTACCTTCCGTTCCTGTGAACGCGCGCGTTCACAGGAAATCACGGCTCTCGCGAGATGACGCATATATGCGTGACTCTGCGCAGAGCTGCCACCTCCGGAACGCGAATCTGCGTTAGGCTAGTTTCACACTAGCGTTCGTCGGTCCGCTCGTGAGCTCCGTTTGAAGGGGCTCACGAGCGGACCCGAACGCCTCCGTCCAGCCCTGATGCAGTCTGAATGGATGCGGATCCGCTCAGACTGCATCAGTCTGGCGGCGTTCAGCCTCCGCTCTGCTCGCCTCCGCACGGACAGGCGGACAGCTGAACGCTGCTTGCAGCGTTCAGCTGTCCGCCTGGCCGTGCGGAGGCGAGCGGATCCGTTCAGACTTACAATGTAAGTCAATGGGGAACGGATCCGCTTGAAGATTGAGCCATATGTCATCTTCAAGCGGATCCGTTCCCATTGACTTACATTGTAAGTCTGAACGGATCCGCTCGCCTCCGCACGGCCAGGCGGACAGCTGAACGCTGCAAGCAGCGTTCAGCTGTCCGCCTGTCCGTGCGGAGGCGAGCGGAGCGGAGGCTGAACGCCGCCAGACTGATGCAGTCTGAGCGGATCCGCATCCATTCAGACTGCATCAGGGCTGGACGGAGGCGTTCGGGTCCGCTCGTGAGCCCCTTCAAACGGAGCTCACGAGCGGACCGACGAACGCTAGTGTGAAACTAGCCTAACGCAGATTCGCGTTCCGGAGGTGGCAGCTCTGCGCAGAGTCACGCATATATGCGTCATCTCGCGAGAGCCGTGATTTCCTGTGAACGCGCGCGTTCACAGGAACGGAAGGTAAGCGAGTGGATCTCCAGCCTGCCAGCGGCGATCGTTCGCTGGCAGGCTCGAAATGTGATTTTTTTAACCCCTAACAGGTATATTAGACGCTGTTTTGATAACAGCGTCTAATATACCTGCTACCTGGTCCTCTGGTGGTCCCTTTTGTTTGGATCGACCACCAGAGGACACAGGCAGCTGAGTAAAGTACCACAAAACACCACTACACTACACCCCCCCCCTGTCACTTATTAACCCCTTATGAACCCCTGATCACCCATGATCACCCCATATAGACTCCCTGATCACCCCCCTGTCATTGATCAACCCCCTGTCATTGATCACCCCCCTGTAAGGCTCCATTCAGACGTCCGTATGATTTTTACGGATCCACGGATACATGGATCAGATCCGCAAAACACATACGGATGTCTGAATGGAGCCTTACAGGGGGGTGATCAATGACAAGGGGGTGATCACGCATATAGACTTCCTGATCACTTCCCTGTCATTGATCACCCCCCTGTAAGGCTCCATTCAGACGTCCGTATGATTTTTACGGATCCACGGATACATGGATCGGATCCGCAAAACACATACGGACGTCTGAATGGAGCCTTACAGGTGGGTGATCAATGACAAGGGGGTGATCACCCATATAGACTTCCTGATCACCCCCCTGTCATTGATCACCCCCCTGTAAGGCTCCATTCAGACATTTTTTTTTGGCCCAAGTTAGCGGAAATTGTTTTTGTGTTTGTTTTTTCTTACTAAGTCTCATATTCCACTAACTTGTGTCAAAAAATAAAATCTCACATGAACTCACCATACCCCTCACGGAATCCAAATGCGTAAAATTTTTTAGACATTTATATTCCAGACTTCTTCTCACGCTTTAGGGCCCCTAAAATGCCAGGGCAGTATAAATACCCCACATGTGACCCCATTTCGAGAAAGAAGACACCCCAAGGTATTCTGTGAGGGGCATATTGAGTCCATGAAAGATTGAAATTTTTGTCCCAAGTTAGCGGAAAGGGAGACTTTGTGAGAAAATACAAAAAAAATAAATTTCCGCTAACTTGTGCCAAAAAAAAAAAATTCTAGGAACTCGCCATGCCCCTCACGGAATACCTTGGGGTGTCTTCTTTCCAAAATGGGGTCACATGTGGGGTATTTATACTGCCCTGGCATTTTAGGGGCCCGAAAGCGTGAGAAGAAGTCTGGGATCCAAATGTCTAAAAATGCCCTCCTAAAAGGAATTTGGGCCGCTTTGCGCATCTAGGCTGCAAAAAAGTGTCACACATGTGGTATCGCCGTACTCAGGAGAAGTTGGGGAATGTGTTTTGGGGTGTCATTTTACATATACCCATGCTGGGTGAGATAAATATCTTGGTCAAATGCCAACTTTGTATAAAAAAAATGGGAAAAGTTGTCTTTTGCCAAGATATTTCTCTCACCCAGCATGGGTATATGTAAAATGACACCCCAAAATACATTCCCCAACTTCTCCTGAGTACGGCGATACCACATGTGTGCACTTTTTTGCCGCCTAGGTGGGCAGAAGGGGCACACATTCCAAAGAGCACCTTTAGGATTTCACAGGTCATTTTTTACACATTTTGATTTCAAACTACTTTGCACACATTAGGGCCCCTAGAATGCCAGGGCAGTATAACTACCCCACAAGTGACCCCATTTTGGAAAGAAGACACCCCAAGGTATTCCGTGAGGGGCATGGCGAGTTCCTAGAAAAAAGATTTTGTCACAAGTTAGCAGAAAATGATGATTTTCTTTTTTTTTTCTTTTTTTCTAACAAAGTCTCATATTCCACTAACTTGTGACAAAAAATAAAAAATTCTAGGAACTCGCCATGCCCCTCACGGAATACCTTGGGGTGTCTTCTTTCCAAAATGGGGTCACTTGTGGGGTAGTTATACTGCCCTGGCAATTTAGGGGCCCTAATGTGTGCGAAGTAGTTTGAAATCAAAATCTGTAAAAAATGGCCGGTGAAATCCTATAGGTGCTCTTTGGAATGTGTGCCCCTTTGCCCACCTAGGCTGCAGAAAAGTGTCACACATCTGGTATCGCCGTACTCAGGAGAAGTTGGGCAATGTGTTTTGGGGTGTCATTTTACATATACCCATGCTGGGTGAGATAAATATCTTGGTCAAATGCCAACTTTGTATAAAAAAATGGGAAAAGTTGTCTTTTGCCAAGATATTTCTCTCACCCAGCATGGGTATATGTAAAATGACACCCCAAAACACATTCCCCAACTTCTCCTGAGTACAGCGATACCAGATGTGTGACACTTTTTTGTAGCCTAGGTGGGCAAAGGGGCACACATTCCAAAGTGCACCTTTGGATTTCACCGGTCATTTTTTACAGATTTTGATTTCAAACTGCTTCTCACGCATTTGGGCCCCTAAAATGCCAGGGCAGTATAACTACCCCACAAGTGACCCCATTTTGGAAAGAAGACACCCCAAGGTATTTCGTGATGGGCATAGTGAGTTCATGGAAGTTTTTATTTTTTGTCACAAGTTAGTGGAATATGAGACTTTGTAAGAAAAAAAAAGAAAACAAAAATCATCATTTTCCGCTAACTTGTGACAAAAAATAAAAAGTTCTATGAACTCACTATGCCCATCAGTGAATACCTTAGGGTGTCTACTTTCCGAAATGGTGTCATTTGTGGGGGTTTTCTACTGTTTGGGCATTGTAGAACCTCAGGAAACATGACAGGTGCTCAGAAAGTCAGAGCTGCTTCAAAAAGCGGAAATTCACATTTTTGTACCATAGTTTGTAAACGCTATAACTTTTACCCAAACCATTTTTTTTTGACCCAAACATTTTTTATCAAAGACATGTAGAACAATAAATTTAGCAAAAAAATTTATATATGGATGTCGTTTTTTTTTTTGCAAAATTTTACAACTGAAAGTGAAAAATGTCCTTTTTTTGCAAAAAAATCGTTAAATTTCGATTAATAACAAAAAAAGTAAAAATGTCAGCAGCAATGAAATACCACCAAATGAAAGCTCTATTAGTGAGAAGAAAAGGAGGTAAAATTCATTTGGGTGGTAAGTTGCATGACCGAGCAATAAACAGTGAAAGTAGTGTAGTGCAGAAGTGTAAAAAGTGGCCTGGTCATTAAGGGTGTTTCAGCTAGGGGGGTTGAAGTGGTTAAACTGTAACTGTGAAAGGTACATACCTTATAAAAGGGTGAGAAATAAGAAAAAAATGTGGATAAATAAAATGTAAAGGAAGCAATAAATAACTAGAAGAAAGTATTTAAATCACTAAAACACGGTAGCAAGGAAGCATTGAAAAACTATAAATAAATAAAATAGAATATGTAAAGACAAATAAAAGCAGCCAAACTGGAGACAGAGAAATTACCGGTAATTGCAGAAGAGAGTAAAAATAGCCCTAAGATGAGGAAAATGCAAAAACTATTAAATATTTTTTTTCTCCACTGTATTTACTGAGGAAAATAAACTGTTAGATGAAATGCAGAATGTAAAAGTAATTAAAGTAATTAAAAGTGCACTGTCTGACCCAGGAAGAAGTACAGCGGCGTCTTAAAAAGATTAAAATAGACAAATCACCAGGACCAGATGGCATACACCCCCGTATTCTAAGAGAATTAAGAGAATTAAGTAATGTCATAGCCAGACCCTAATTTCTGATATTTAAGGACTCTATACTGATAGGGAGTGTTCCACAGTATTGTTACATAGCAAATGTGCTGCCAATATTAAAAAATTGAATAGCCTGGAAGCTATAGGCCGATAAGATTAACATCTGTCGTTGGTAAACTGCTTGAAAATTTTCTAATGAGATGCTATCTTGGAGTACCTCAATGAAAATAAGTGAATAACGCTGTATCATCCTGGTTTAATGAGGGATTGGTCATGTCAAACTAATTTATTCAATGAGGTAAGTTCTAGACTTGAACTCAGCGAATCAATGGATGTCGTATATCTGGACTTCTACAAAGCATTTGACACTGTACCACATAAAAGGTTAGTATATAAAATAAGAATGCTTAGACTGACTCAATGATAGAAAACAGAGGGTGGTTATTAACAATACACACTCAGATTGGGTCACTGTCACTAGTGGGGTACCACAGGGGTCAGTACTGGACCCTATTCTCTTCAATATACAGTATTTATTAATGATCTTGTAGAAGGCTTGCACAGTAAAATATCAATTTTTGCAGATGACACTAAACTGTGACACTAAAATTAACACGGAAGAGGACAATATACTGCTACACATGGATCTGGATAGATTGGAGGCTTGGGCAGAGAAGTGGCAGATGAGGTTTAACACTGATAAATGTAAGGTTATGCACATGGGAAGGAATAATGCAAGTCACCCGTACATACTAAATTGTAAAACACTGAGTAACACTGACATGGAAAAGGACCTAGGAATTTTGGTGAACCGCAAACTAAGCTGTAGAAACCAGTGTCAGGCAGCTGCTCCCAAGGCCAATAAGATAATGGCTCACCAAAAATGAGAAAACACACTTATAATGTAACTTCATCCTTTATTAATGCAAAGCAGGGCCGTTTCTAGGGGCGGGCGGGACGGGCAGCCGCCCGGGGCGCTGTCAGAAGCAGGGGGCGCCCGTTGAGGTAAAAAATAAAATAAAAAATTTGGTTATGTAGGTAAAGGTTCGGGCGGCCGGCCGGCGGCGCCCCTCATGCTGAGCCTCCTGAGCGGCCGGCTCAGTGCTGCGCAGCCTGCCTGCGCTGCAGACTGCTGAGTTGTTAATGTAGCGTGGCCGAGCTCTGTTCGGTCCGGCCCGGGGTACAGGAGCATTTGTTTCCTGTACCCGGACGGACTGAAAGGAAGTGCACACTAAGTGAGCACTTCCTGTCAGCCGGGTACAGGAAACAAAAGCTCCTGTACCGCGGAGCGAACAGAGCTCGGCCACGCTACATTAGAGGTGACATTGACAAGGGGGAGGAAATGAGAGTGACGGGGGGGGGAGTAGAATGAGAGTGACAAGGGGGGGTAGAATGAGAGTGACAAGGGGGGGTAGAATGAGAGTGACAAGGTGGGGGGTAGAATGAGAGTGACAAGGTGGGGGGGAGTAGAATGAGAGTGACAAGGGGGTGGGGGGAGTAGAATGAGAGTGACAAGGGGGGTGGGGGGAGTAGAATGAGAGTGACAAGGGGGGTGGGGGGAGTAGAATGAGAGTGACAAGGGGGGTGGGGGGAATAGAATGAGAGTGACAAGGGGGGTGGGAGAAGAGAGTGACAAGGGAGGGGGGAGAAGAGAGTGACAAGGGGGGGAGAAGAGAGTGACAAGGGAGTGGGGAGAAGAGAGTGACAAGGGAGGCGGGAGAAGAGAGTGACAAGGGGGGGAGAAGAGAGTGACAAGGGAGGGGGAGAAGAGAGTGACAAGGGAGGGGGAGAAGAGAGTGACAAGGGAGGAGGAGAAGAGAGTGACAAGGGAGGGGGAGAAGAGAGTGACAAGGGAGGGGAGAAGAGAGTGACAAGGGAGGGGGAGAAGAGAGTGACAAGGGAGGGGGAGAAGAGAGTGACAAGGGAGGGGGGAGAAGAGAGTGACAAGGGAGGGGGAGAAGAGAGTGACAAGGGAGGGGGAGAAGAGAGTGACAAGGGAGGGGGAGAAGAGAGTGACAAGGGAGGGGGAGAAGAGAGTGACAAGGGAGGGGGGAGAAGAGAGTGACAAGGGAGGGGGGAGAAGAGAGTGACAAGGGAGGGGGGAGAAGAGAGTGACAAGGGAGGGGGGAGAAGAGAGTGACAAGGGAGGGGGGAGAAGAGAGTGACAAGGGAGGGGGGAGAAGAGAGTGACAAGGGAGGGGGGAGAAGAGAGTGACAAGGGAGGGGGGGAGAAGAGAGTGACAAGGGAGGGGGGAGAAGAGAGTGACAAGGGAGGGGGGAGAAGAGAGTGACAAGGGAGGGGGGGAGAAGAGAGTGACAAGGGAGTCCGCAGAGCCAGACCAAGAGCCAGACTGCAGCCAGAGACCAGATCATCTAATTGTCCTGGTGGTAAGTAGACAATGCAATATGTGTATTATTTAATTGTTTAGTTATTAATACTACATTTTGCGGACCGCACATTGCCGGCACTAAGAGAATATGCCTATTCTTGTCCGTTATTGGGGACAAGAATAGGACATGTACTATTTTTTTTCAGGATCGGAATTGCGGATCCGGGTCCGCAATTCCGGATCTGATAAGGGGGGGGGATGTCAATTTTTATCTTGCCTAGGGCAGCAAAAATCCTTGCACCGGCCCTGGTCAGAAGGGGGGCGCCGGCAGGGGCGCCCTCTTGTCGTTTCTCGGCCGTGCGCCCTGGCTCCCTCCCTCTGACATCTCTTCTGACCTGCGAGTCCTCTCACTCTTCAGACAGTGCGGGCGGCACTTACTGACGTCACGCGCCTGATCCTCCCACTAGGCGGCGCAGGCGCGTGACATACAGTGAGTGAGTGAGCGCCGCACTGCCAACCTGTTACCGCCCGCCCTGAGCCCCTGAGCAGTGCTGATGCCTGCTGTGAGGCGAGTGATGGTCTGGGGGGGCATTAATTACAATGGGGGGATGGGGGTTATTACAATGGGGGGGGGCATTAATTACAATGGGGGGAATTATTTACAATGGGGGGGCCACTGTGGGAGACATGAAAATGGGGGCCACTGTCACTGTGGGGACATTAAGTTTAATAAGGATCACTATGGACCATTATTTAGGCTGCTGTTGGTGTCATTACTCATTATAACTGTATAATGTCTGATAGGCCTAGTCCTGAGCTGAGTTATATTACCCTGCCCATGCCCTGTATAATAATGTACCCATCCCTGATACCCTTAGTTATATTACCCCGCTGGAGTAATATAACTAAGGGGTATCAGGGTACATTATTATACAGGGCAGGGTAAGGCTACTTTCACACTTGCGTTCGTCGGTCCGCTCGTGAGCTCCGTTTGAAGGAGCTCACGAGCGGACCAGAACGCCTCCGTCCAGCCCTGATGCAGTCTGAATGGAGCGGATCCGCTCAGACTGCATCAGTCTGGCGGTGTTCAGCCTCCGCTCCGCTCGCCTCCGCACGGCCAGGCGGACAGCTGAACGCTGCTTGCAGCGTTCAGCTGTCCGCCTGGCCGTGCAGAGGCGAGTGGATCCGTTCAGACTTACAATGTAAGTCAATGGGAACGGATCCGCTTGAAGATGACACCATATGGCTCAATCTTCAAGCGGATCCGTCCCCCATTGACTTTACATTGAAAGTCTGAACGGATCCGCTCAGGCTACTTTCAGACTTAGAAATTTTTCTAAGTTATTAATGCAGACGGATCCGTACTGAACGGAGCCTCCGTCTGCATTAATATGATCGGATCCGTTCAGAACGGATCCGATCAAGCGCAAGTGTGAAAGTAGCCTAATATAACTCAGGACTAGGCCTATCAGACATTATACAGTTATAATGACATCCACAGCAGCCTCCATTCTAAATAATGTCCATAGTGATCCTTATTAAAAATAATGTCCCCCCACAGGCAGGCAGTGCGTGACGTACAGTGAGTGAGGTGAGCACCGCCGCCCGCACTGCCTGCCTGTTACCGCCCGCCCGGAGCAGTGCTGAGAAAGAAGCCTGCTGTGAGTGAGAGCCTGAGTTTTTTTGACACTCGCCCTGAGAGAAATTTTACCTAGAAACTGCACTGATGCAAAGACATACAACACACAGTATCTGACCTAATAAATAAACTAGCAGCAATACAGGAAAGTGCCATGACAAAAACCTGTTCCCCCCCCCAAGCCACAATAGGTCAGCACATATGAGTCTCAAAGGAGTGTGCAATCTATATATGTAACAAAAGACACAAGAAATGTCAAGTATTAGTTCTAACTACCCCTTTAACAGTGACCTCCATGGTGCCTGCCTCTTTTAACAATAACCTCCACAGTACCTGCCCTTTTAACAGTGACCTCCACAGTGCCCGCCCTTTTAATTGACCTCCAGAGTGGCCGCCTCTTTAAGTGACCTCCACAGTGCCCGTCCCTTTAACAGTGACCTACACGGTGCCTGCCCCTTTAACAGTGACCTACACAGCAGCTGCCCCTGTAACAGTGACCTCCACAGGGCCCTGCCCCTTTAAGGCTAGGGCTACACGACGACATGTGTCGCACAACATTTTGTCGCACCAATGTCACTCAACAATTTTTATGATGATAGTCTACTCTATGGTGTCACACTGCGACGCGACAGTCGCAAAAAATCCATCCAAGGTGGATGCATGTGGCAGTGTAGTTGTGCTGTGCCCTATGTGTCGTGCGACTTATTGTCGTTGTGTTGCCTTACCCTAAAGCTGACCTACAGCAGTGAAGTAAAATGGCTGGGTTGTTATGGAAACCTGGACTGTGTATGTGGAGGTTAATGGCCTGCGAGCTTCTATTGGCTGATAAGGGTCATGTGACCAGGCTTCTATTGGCTAATGCATTTTTTATAGACTATCTCAGGAACGCTACGTCCTAGAGAGCTGAGACCCCCACAAGATTTCTTTCCAGGCAGCAAGGGATTTGTATACCAAGTTTCGTTCAAATGAATGGTTGCGTTTTTGAGTTTTTGCGGAACATACACACATACATGCGTCCTTTTTTTATATATATATAGATTAATATTGTCCCTATATGGTGATTGAGGTTGAAATATCATCATGGGTCTATCAGTGTGCTTAAGGGCAATGTCAGGATTAGCATACCGATTTAATCAATGTACAGATGGTATTTTTTTCTTTAAATTTTAATATCCAGTGTGCCATTTATATATAATATATATTCCTTCCCAAAGGATGGATATGGGCAAGTTGCCCATTATCATGGGTCCTCATCCCGATCGTCTCCTAGCAACCGTGCGTGAAAATCACACCGCATCCGCACTTGCTTGCGGATGCTTGCTATTTTCACGCAGCCCCATTCACTTCTATGGGGCCTGCGTTGCGTGAATAACACACAATATAGAACATGCTGCGATTTTCACGCAACGCACAAGTGATGCGTGAAAATCACCGCTCATGTGCACAGCCCCATAGAAATGAATGGGTCCGGATTCAGTGCGGGTGCAATGCGTTCACCTCACGCATTGCACCCGCGTGGAAAACTCGCCCCGTGTGAAAGGGGCCTAAGTGAGGAAAATTGGCTTCTACCTTAAGTTTTTTGCCTTCCTCTGGATCAACTTGCAGGATGACAGGCTCAACTGGTTGGACAAATGTATTTTTTCAGCTTTATAAACTATGTTACTCATGTAATCAGCCAGCGAACCACATGCCCTCCTAAATTCAACTGCTCTAGCCCACATATCTACTCCTAAGCCCCCTCCGTATCTTAATTAGAGAGAACTGGAGGAGGACTGAAAATGGCATCTATTGATGGCCACCACAGAGGGACAGCTTTTCGGGCAATATATTGTGCTGCGCTGTGGTATATGGTTCTGATGGGACGGTACTTTGCACTATGGTACTGCTGACCCCTGCCTAAAAGTCGTACATACCACAAAGGTGCATCACAAATGCCATTAAAATGAAACAACCACAGAACATTATTTATTTTTACCCCCCCCCCCCCCCCCCCCAAAAAAAAAAATATATATAAATCTTTTTTATAGCCTGCAACTGCACAGAAAAAAAGCTGGCTGTAAAGAAAATGATGGTTCCGCAAAGGTGAGGAAGAAAAATGAAAAATACCCTTACCAATACTGGCTTAGTCCTGAATGGGTTAATTAAGGGGTAATGTTTACAGTTCTGGTTGCCATAGTTATGTCCACAAAGAGGTGGTCTATTACTCCAAAAGGGGTAGGGTCAGAAGGGGCAGATACCACTACCTACCTCCTCTGCCAATGCTTCGGAGCCAGGGCACTAGGCTGTGGAGGGAAGCACCTCCTGCTCACAACTATGGTAACCCTTCCTCCAGCAGTGTGGCAGACAGTACATACGAACACGTCATTTACTCTACAGACATTGCTAGTACCATTATATGCGCCTTAGCCATGGCGGTGTGGAAAAATGTCCACGAAAAATATTCTAATAAAGCTTGAACGAAAAAAAACAAAAACAAAACTACTAGTCCACACCCACTGCAGCAAAGCGTGAGGGAGGTTCCGCCTCTGTGGCCCCGCCCATATGCCCCTCCCCACACACACCCAGCGGGCGGGAAGGCGTCAGCCAGACAGCGCCTCACACAGCCGCCGACCGAGCGACAGAGTGTGTCCTGGTCGTCACTTCGCCCTCAGCACCTAAGCAGGACAACACCCGCGGCGGCGGAGGGAGTGAACGGCAGCCCTGCAGGGGACAGCAGGGGATAATCTCTCTTGACAGAAAATATGGCGGCTGCGGCTGGGGCCTCGTCGAACCCCGGAGGGGGACCTGAGATGGTGCGAGGACAGGCTTTTGATGTGGGCCCGCGATACACTAACCTGTCGTACATCGGGGAGGGCGCCTACGGCATGGTGTGGTAAGTGCGGTGTGTCGGGTGTGTCTCCCCCTCTCGGAGAGCCTGCAGCGTGCTGCGCCTGTCCCGGGGCCTGCACTCCCTCCCCAGACTACCCCTCCCTGAGTACACAGCGCTGGAGCCCGCTGCTCGTCGTAGGGTGAGGAGGGCGGAGATGGGACCCTGCGGCGCACTGCCCTGTCCGTGACGGCTGCAGGGGAGCCCTGTCATGATTGATGCCTGCGTTCACATTGGGCTTCAGTTGTCATAAGACGTATCGATCGCCTCCCTGTCAGTGCAGGGGGCTCCATAGTGCTGCAGGATCTGCTCCTAATCTGGATGCAGCAGTGGCCTTTAGTGCTATGGCGCTGTCATTGTGCTCCTCCGTCATCTACGAACTGAAATCAGACACAAATATTTCTAAATGAAGCTAGAATGTTGCTAATTGTATTTGTTTTGACCAATCTGAGCACTGAGGCTCCATACATCCCACCCAGGATATTGGAGGTACTATATCCTTTAAAGGGACATTGGTAAAAATGGGAGTGTCCTTTTCTAAGGAGTCATGATGGCTGTGTTTCGGCCTAAGTGGGTAAAGGCTTTTTTAGATGGGGTTATTGCTGTTATTTTGGAGGCTAGACCACACCTCATAAATAAAGCGTAACGCGGTCTAAGCTCCATGTTGTGGTGGCCATTCAGCTGTCACCTCTGTTACTACTGCAGGGCTGATGATAGATGACAGGCTGAACCCCATGTGCCTGGTAGGGTAGGCTTGAACCAGGTGACAGAGCGTCTTAAAGGCGGAGGCCACAGCCCCCAGGGCTGATATATTTTAGTGAACTTTATGGAGGATCCGGCTCAGGTTTCCTCTCTAAATTACAATTCTCTAATAGCATGGTTTACCAATTGTTCTGATTAGCTATGGGAGTGATCCAGGAAAAGATCAGGTTCTGTGCGGTTTTCCTGATTGTCCGTCAGACTCTGGTGGTGATAACCCCCTTTTGACAGGTAATTGCCGCAACTGTGATTCTGAAATACCCTCCGCTGTCCTCGTCCATTGGGGGATTGCTATATAGAGAATGGGCCAATGTGTCAGTGATCTGAGATCAGAACAGTGACATTATCCGCGCCTCTGATTTGGGGAATCTGCCTCATTGATCATTAGAGACTTGGGCCAAGGAGCAGCGCCTGGAGGGCAGCGGGTCTGTGCGGGACATCCTCATCAGGAGGATCAGAGACTTGGACCAGTGTCTGTCTACATACAGTACATCTCAGGTTCCATTAGATTTGAATGCCTTAGGCCTTGTTCACACGTCAGTGATTTCCATCAGGGATTGCGAGACAAAACTAGGTGTGCACCAAGAAGACAGAAGAGAGATGTTTCCCTTATACCTTATATCTGTGTAGCCTCCACTCCTGGTTTTGGCTCTCAAAAACTGATGGAAGTAACTGATGTCTGAACAAGACCTAAGGATTCCAGATTAACAGATGCGCTGTACTGCAGAGGAGAGATTCTATAAGGAGATCAAGAGATTTCTGAAGAAAGTGATAAGGAGTGGCTGTGTGGGAGCGTGCATAGTGGACTCTACCACTTGGGCTCCACCGCACAGCATTATGATGTTTATAATGCAGTGTGTCTCTGCCTGACATCAGCTGTAATGATCTGTACTCACATAATGCCATTAGTACAAATCATAAGGGCGCGGCTAAGGCTACTTTCACACTCGCGTTTGGTGCGGATCCGTCATGGATCTGCACAAACACATCCGTTCAGATAATACAACCATCTGCATCCGTTCAGAATAGGGCTGAACCGATTATTCGAATAACTCGATTAAATCGAGTCAAAAAATTCATCGATGCAGTTTCCCTGCATCGAGTAATCGTTACATCACATATCGCCGGACCGCGATATGATCATTTTCTCCTGAGCCGGCCGGCACAGCAGAGGGAGGAGGAGGGAGTCTCTCCCGCCCAACTGTGCGTGTCGCGGCTGAACACCAATGAGGACAGAGTAGGAGGGGAGGGACTGTGGCCACTGCGCCACCAATGAATGTGCCGACCATATCCCACAGGGTCCCCCTCCTTCCCCCCCCCCATCATTGGTGGCAGTTTGCAGTTCCGATCGGAGCCCCAGCAGTGTAATGCTGGGGCTCCGATCGGTTACCATGGCAGCCAGGAGTCATGCTACTGAAGTCCTGGCTGCCATGGTATGTTAGTGAGCAGAGAGCAGCGCATTACTCTCACGTGCGCTGTGGCCTCCGGTCGCTCCTTCTTCCGTCTGTGCGGCGGATTGCTAATGCTTACAGCATTAGCAATGCGCCGCACAGACCTATGAGAAGGAGCGACCGGCGGCCACAGCGCACATGAGTATAATGCGCTGCTCTCTGCTCACTAACATACCATGGCAGCCAGGACTTCAGTATGGTGACTCCTGGCTGCCATGGTAACCGATCGGAGCCCCAGCATTACACTGCTGGGGCTTCGATCGGAACTGCAAACTGCCACCAATGATGGGGGGGGGGGGGGGAGGAGGGGGACCCTGTGGCCACTGCCACCAATGAGGGGGGGGGGGAGGCAGATGGAGAGAGAGTGGTTAATGGAGGCTGCAGGCACCACCTTGGCATGTATAAAGTTATTGGTTTAGAGAGGGGTTAATGAAGGCACCTCCAAGGTGCTTTCATTAACCTCTTCAAACCAATAACTTTATACATGCCCATTGGGTTTGGAGGGGTTAATGGAAGCACCTTGGCATTAGGCATGTATAAAGTTATTAACCCCTTCAAACCAATAACTTTATACATGCCTAATGCCAAGGTGCTTCCATTAACCCCTCCAAACCAATAACTTTATACATGCCTAATTACGTACGTTATTTTAAGTAGCTTTTTCTTATTAGATTACTCGATGAATCGAGAAATATAATCAATAGAATACTCGATTACAAAAATATTAGTTTA
This sequence comes from Bufo gargarizans, assembly GCF_014858855.1. Taxonomy (NCBI): domain Eukaryota; kingdom Metazoa; phylum Chordata; class Amphibia; order Anura; family Bufonidae; genus Bufo; species Bufo gargarizans. Next base: position 497,793,582 of record NC_058082.1, read on the forward strand.
CTGCAGCCCTAGTTCAGAATGGATCCGTTTGTATTATCTGTAACATAGCCAAGACTGATCTATCTTGAACACCATTGAAAGTCAATGGGAGACGGATCCGTCCTCATTCACTTACATTGTGTATCAGGACGGATCTGTTTGGCTCAGTTTCATCAGGTGGACATCAAAACGCTGCAAAGCAGAGTGGAGGTGGAACGGAGCCAAACTGATGCATTCTGAGCAAATGGTTTTCTATTCAAAATGCATTAGGGCAAAACTTATCAGTTTTGGACCACTTGTGAGATCTCTGAGCAGATCTCACAAACGGAAACCAGAACGCCAGTGTGACAGTAGCGTAAACTGCGTGGTTGTGCTGCGGTCAAGTACTGCTGCAGTCGGACAGGCCATGCAGACTGTACTGTACAGTGGAATTGTATTTAGTGCCGTCCGGCGATTAACAATACTGGCCAGCTAAACAGGGCAGTCTCATTAGTGTAGAGGTGGCGGCTGCCCATATGACTGCGCTGTTTGGTCGCACCCTTATGAGTTGTAATGATGGCATTATGTAAGTACAGATCACTACAGTGGAGGTTGGGTAGAGACACACAGCATTATAAGGGCTCATGCACACATGCGTATATTTTATTTATTTATTTTTGTTTGCGGCCCGTATGTGGAACCATTCATTTCAATGGGGCCTCAATAAGAACGAAATGACTGTGTGCAATCTGTATCCATATGTCCACAAGTCTATTTGCAAAAAAATTGCACGTCCTATTATTGTCTATTTTTTTTAGACCAGGGCAGGCATTGTTGCAATGGATCTGCAAAAAAAAACAGATGTACCATGGACATCAGACGGATATGTGGACTGCAAAATGCGGTCTTGTGCATAAGCCCTAATGCTTCTCGGTTTAGTCCAAGGCGCAGAGGCCACTATGGGAATTCACACTCCCCCACACTCATCTGGAACTAGCCTAACCCTGGACCGCTTACCATCTAAAGGCCCTTTTACAACGAACATTGGCACCAAACCAAATGTTCCCTATAACTGGCTGATCATGAGTCTTTATTGCACAGAAGAGATGTTTTCTGGTTTTTCAGGGTTTTTGCACGAGCCAGTTATCAGAAACTAGCATTTTTGCAACTAATCTGCTCATGGGGATGTAGTTTTGGGCAGTTGGACTCCTACATGGCCGATCCATTTATTCGTGAGACGAGCCGCTGTCAGATGTCTAGCAGCAGGTCACTCCGTCCTGTCTGTTGCAATCACATGCTCAGAGAAACATTGATCAAATCTATTTCATGTCAGGCAAAACTCATTGCAGCTTCGTTGGGTCCATTCTGTTGCTATAACTACTGCTTTTGGTTGCGTTTTTCTGGCATTTTGTAGCGTCCTGCTGTATTTCTATTCTGATGGTGCCATCGGTGTAGTAGAAGAGATAATAACAGGTAGCAGAGGAGGGTGGAGAACGGGAACGCTTTCAGTAGTGGTAGCTATGGCAATCATGGCCTGAACTCTCAGCTTACTGCGCAGCGCTCTATACCAGATATCAGCCGAGGACATTCTGCGCAGTTAATTGACATTTACTATATTCAGAATGAAGGTAGTCTGACACAGGGGAAACAAATGCCAGCTTCACACTGCTGAGATTGAGATGTATATTACCAGCCCAAACTCTTATCAATAGTTTCCAGGAAATGTCCAGATATCTGGTTTCCAAAAACTGCAAATCTCTAGGTCGGGGTGTAAAAAAAAAAAAAAAAAAAAAAAAAAAAAAAAAGAGAGAATAAGGGTTGCGGCTGCATATAACCGGTTCTGCTGCATTTCACTGTGGATGTGTTGCAGATTTTGGTGCAAATTTGCCACAGACTTCAAATTGCGGGACAATTGGTACTGCCGATTATGGGGGTGTGGATAAGATTTATACACTGCAGTCTTCCTGCTGCGGTTTTACAGGAGCAGCAAAGTGTATGTGTGAACATGCCCTAAAAAGAATGTGGTCTGCGTCCAATGGACAAACCAAATAGGATGGAATAGTTTCAGGTGATCCGCTGTATGTGGCTTTTCCGGTTCCTTTCTACTTTTTTATTTTTGCACTGTGTAGCGCCATGTGATATTACTCTGTTCTAGGTGAAAATCCTTTCATCTTTCCATCCCAGTGTGTGTGGAAAAATCCATCCTCACTTGTTCCCTGCCATTTTGTACCATCTTCTTGGCTGTTTACACTGGTCTTTCTGCCCCCCATCTGTAAGATTTCGGATGGACCAGATTCGCGTGGAATGCTGTAGCCAATGGCTAACCTCAGTGGCGCCCCCAATTGGCACATCACTTATCATTGGCTGCAGTGACTCTCATGACGCCTTCCATCTGCAAGTGTACAGACGGGGATTGGAAGACCAGCGGCGCAGAGCAGGTGATGGATTTTTCCACAGGTACCATTGGCTGTGGTAGTTTTTATTTTTTTAATATTTTTATCGGGTTGTTATATGGTCATGTGCAGGGGGCTGCTGCTGATGACAGAAATATCAAAGGCCTACTGAAATCATAAGCCTTTCATCAGGTAAGGCCACTTTCACACTCGTGTTTGGTGCGGATCCGTCATGGATCTGTACAGACGGATCCGTTACAATAATACAGCCGTCTGTATCTGTTCAGAACGGATCCGTTTGTATTATCTGTAACATAGCCAAGATGGATCCGTCATGAACACTATTGAAAGTCAATGGAGGACGGATCCGTTTTCTATTGTGTCAGTGACATTGTGAGCGAGGACTGATCCGTTTGGCTCTGTTTCATCAGATGGACACCAAAAAGCTGCAGGCAGCATTTCGGGGTCCATCTCCAAAGCAGAATGGAGACTGAACTGATGCATTCTGAGCGGATCCTTTTCCATTCAGAATGCATTAGGGCAAAACTGATCCGTTTTGGACCGCTTGTGAGAGCCCATGATGGATCGCACAAACGGAAAGCCAAAAACGCCAGTGTGAAAGTAGCCTAACCTGTTGTGGATGATTTGAAGACTGTCCATAGGTAATAGGTGCTTCCAATGCTGTAAAATTCTTGGAAAGTACAATCCAATAGGCGTTGAATTTGTTTCTTTTAGCATATTATGTTTACTATGTGGCTGGCCGATACAATGTTACACAAACTATGAGCAGTCACCATAGATTCATTTGGCTACATTTTACCTGGGAACTATTTTATTTTTTTGCATTGATTTTGGTTTTGTTTTCCTTCTGCATGGTCTGATTGTCCAAACCTTTCCGTCTCTCTGTTAGTTGATTACGGTAGGTGGGTGAAGGTTCGCGGTTTCTTTGGTGGTATTTGGTATGTTCAGATTGCAGTTTTCATAGCTCAATGTGAAATGGTAAGTTTGCCAAATATTTGAGATCTGTGGAATGCACTGTCGTGTCGGCACTGGTTTCGGGCTCTGCTGTTCCTAGCATGCCTCCATCAAGCAGATTTTGCTTGCAGTTTTTTTTTTTTTTTTCGTCTTGTAAAATGTAAATTATGAATGCAGAGACGAATTGTTGAGTCTTTCATTGCTTTTGCTGTTTAAGGCCTCATGCACACGGCTGTTGTGCGGCCGTTCTGTGCATTGGGGACCGCAATTGTGGTCCTCAATGCACGGGCAACATCTGTGCGGTGGCCAACTTGAATGAATCCGTGATCTGTCTGCACTGTAAAAAAAATTTTTTAATAGTTGGTCAGGTTTGCCAAATATCTGTGGTTTTTAAAATCTGCAGCGCGCCCTCAAAAACATGCAAATTGTAGACTAGCACTACATGGTGATTTTGACTTGGAAAAAGTCACACAGCTGAATATTGCAGTGTAGCGCTGTCCGCATTGGGGCCGGGTGTGGATTTCTTTCAACCTGTGGGTTGCATCACGACCCCATTCACTTTCTGCCGTGTAACCCTAGCGTTATGCATGTCACTTAAATAGGGTTTTCTAAACCATATTCACACACACTGAGCTATCTCCCAGATTTTACCTAATTTCTTTAATTAAACCAGCACTCACCCTGGAAAACTACCTTGTTTCATTTCTGTTAGATCATGTCATTATATTAGGGTGCTTTAGGATAACATTGCAGTTTTGTATGCAGAAAATCCGCTTCAAAATCACAATGAAACCTGCACATAAATCTGCACTATTTAAAGGGGTTCTCCAGGCTTTTAATACAGATGACCTATCCTCCGGATAGGTCATCAATATCAGATCGACGGGGGTCCAGGACCCCGACGATCAGCTCTATGAGGAGACTGTGCACAATGTGCATGTCTTATCTCCCATCCACTGCTTTGCCAAATACATGGCAGCAGCAGGAATAGAGACGGCACGTGCCCACTGCGCGTCCTGTCTCCTCAGCTGGTCGATGGGGGTGATATTTGACCTATCCTGAGGAAAGGTCATCTGTAGTAAAAACCCGGAGAACCCCTTCAGACCTCTTGCACACGACCGTATGGCTTTTTCAGTATTTTGTTGTCCGCAAAAAGCAATTTCGCAAAAAATACGGATGACGTTTGTGTGCATTCAGTTTTTTTTGCGGAACAGAACAGCTGGCCCCTGATAGAACAGTACTATCCTTGTACGTTACGCGGACAATAATAGGACATGTTCTATTTTTGAAGCAAAATACGGAAACCGAAGGCATTCAGAGTACCTTCCCATTTTTTTTTTTTGTTTTTTTTTTGCAGATCCATTGAAATTAATGGTTCCGTATACAGAACTAAAAAAACGGAACGTAAACGGAAAAAAATAACGTTTGTGTGCAAGAGGCCTTAATCATGACTTTGTGTGTTTTTTGTGCAATTTTTAGTCTGGTTTTCGTGCAGATTTTCTTATTTAAACAACCTAATTTGAAGTCTATGGGGAACCACATACATCAGCCGCAGATCTGCACAAACAATTGACATGCTGTGGTTTTTAAACTCTGCGTGGCAGGATAGCTTCCGCTTGTACAACGCAATGTGTACATGATTAGGCAAATCTTATTCACTTTGCTCGTACACTATTAGGCTACTTGCACACGAACGTATGTGTTTTGTGGTCCGCATCCTATTTGCAAAAAAACTGAATGAACCCAGAAACAAAATGCGTTTGTGTGCATGAGGCCTTAGGCTACATACACACGAATGTTGTTTGTTTCAGTGTCCATTAGTTTTTTTTTGCAGGTAGGATGCGGACCCGTTCATTTCAATGGGTCCGCAAAAAATGCGGACAGCACACCTGTGCTGTCCACGTTTGCATGTCCGTTCCATAGCACCGCAAAAAAAATAGAATATGTCCTATTCTTTTTAGGCATTGTTACAACGGATCCGCCAAAAAAACAGATGGCATACAAATGGCCTTTATTTTTCTTTTTTTTTTTGCAGATCTGCAATCTGCAAAACGCATACGGTCATGTGCATGTAGCCTTAGGCCCCATGCACACGGCCGTTGTTCACAGCCGTGTGCGGGCCGTGGAACCGCGGCCTGGGTCCCTCCTGAGAGCAGGAGCGCACGGCGTCACTGGTTGCTATGACGCCGTGCGCTCCCTTCTGCCGCCGCAATACAGTAATACACTGGTATGATCTATACCAGTGTATTACTGTACTCTGGCGGCAGCAGGGAGCGCACGGCGTCATAGCAACCAGTGACGCCGTGCGCTCCTGCTCTCAGGAGGGATCCAGGCCGCGGTTCCACGGCCCGCACACGGCCGTGAACAACGGCCGTGTGCATGGGGCCTCATGCTGAGGTTTTTCTGCACAGATCCAGTTTTTGCTGGTACCCTTGGGCTACATGTACCCTGGTGCAGGTTTTGCTTTAGATCTCACCTTTGCATTAAAAATAATGAAATCCACACACAGAATTGACATGCTGTGGATTTCAAAATCTGAACGAAAAACCAAAGTGTATGTCAGATTTGTCTAATCTCGCACACTTTGCTGGTACCGTATTATGCTGCTGTGTTTCCACATGAGAATCCACGTAAAAAATCACGTTACCTGCAACATGTGCAGGTAGTCTTAGGGATTTTCTGTTTGACAACCCCATTGAAATCCGTGCTGAATACTATATACAAGGATAAGGGGATAGCTAGCTGACTGCTGGGGTGTCCAACTGCTAGGACCCTAGTGTTCCCCCTCATCTGATGAAGCGGCAGGTTGAACCTGTGCCCTGACGCTCCTTTCATTCTTCATGGCAGTGCTTTTCACACCAAGAACCCCACCGTGACGAGATGTGCAAACAGTGATACATTTTGATAAAATAATTCCTCACGCTGCTGTCATAGGCTCTTTTCTAAGCCACTGTTATCAATTCCTTCTGACTTGACAGAATGGCGCAGCATGCAGCACTAATGTTCACATGAAAATGACAGACACCTCATTAGCATCCATGATGGATGACTGTTACTTTTTAATTTACATTCTGCACTACCAAGCATACGTGAGAACGCAGCAGCACATAGGGTTGGGCGATATCAAAAATATTCCCACGATAACGATATTAAGAAATTTATTGTGATAAATACCTATTTTGACAAACACTTGGGGCTACAAGGAGACATTATACTGTTTGGGGGCTGCAACTTATAGAGCATTATACTAGGGGAGCGCATTATATAAATGGTGACACTAATGCCCTCTATGGTCATTTTTAATATTGGGCACAATATGGAGGGCATTAGTATTATTGAAGGAACTGTGGGGGGGGGGGGGGTGGGGGCACTATTACTATTAAGGTCAGTCTGAACCAAAAAAATAAGACCGGCATGGGAGTCCCTAGAGTAGGAGAACGGGGCTAGTCGATAAACCTACTGAGGCATCACTAGTCAAACCAAACACATTTAATGTATAAACCAAAATAAGTACAAGGGATATGGTGATTGGGTGGGTACTTACAGTACTTTGGAGTAGGGTACTCAAAATCAGTCCATTTACTGTAAGTACCCACGCATTCACCATATTACTTGTACTTTGGTGGTCAGTGGTCTGTTATGTGGCACATAAAATAATTTCATACACAGGGCACGATTGCTGCATGTAAATGTAGCTATTTATAAACTATGCCATATAATAGACATATCTATTACTTTAAGGCCTCATACACACGACCCGATCTGTTTTGCGGTGTGTAAATTGTGGATCTGCAAAGTAGATATGCTGTCCGCGTGCCGTCTGCATTTTATTTGTGGACTTTTGCTTATCCGTATGTCTGTTCTGCAAAAAGATAGAACTTGTCTGAAAAATGCAGACCTATTGAAGCCAACGAGTCCGCAAACGGACATCTGTATTCTGTGAATCCGTGTTTGGCAGACCACAAAACGGATACTGTCATGTGCATGAGGCCTAAATTGGAGGTTTGCTTTAATCCTTGCAGAGTGCGGCCAGTACAGAGTCTGATGTATTCATGATATAAAGGCTCCAGCTGCTTATTAGCAGTTATATTCTAATATATTGGACTTGTCAGTCCTCTGAAATCAGCATGTCTGTCACTACTTCATTATGAGAGAGGACAGCATAAGGGTATATTCACACGGCAGTGTAGTTTCTGTGAATGTTTGCTGCATATCCGAACCAAAATCGGCCAAATTTTGACACGGATTTGTCCTAGATCTCGCCAATTTCAGGGTAACGTCTGCACTCAAGAACCACACAAACAATTGACCTGCTGTGTATTTCAAACTCTGTACCACAGGCTAATTTCTGCAGACAAAACCTTTTTGCACATTGTCCGTGAGATTTTGGCAGGGCTCATCTGCTTAGGGTACTTTCACACTAGCATTTTTGTTTTCCGGTGTTGATTTCCATCCTAGAGGCTCAATACCGGAAAAAAATGATCAGTAAACTAATGCATTCTGAATGGAGAGCAACCTGTTCAATATGCATCAGGATGTCTTCAGTTCAGTCCCGCTTACATTTTTTGGCCAGAGAAAATACCGCAGAATGCTGCAGTTTTCTCTCCGGCCAAAAATCCTGAACACTTGACGGAATACCGCCTCTTTCACGCGGGCGTTGCGTGAAAAGGTGCGGGTGCGTTGCAGGAACATGCACGATTTTTCCGTGCGAGTGCAAAACATTGTAATGCGTTTTGCACGCGCGTGAGAAAAATCGGCATGTTTGGTACCCAAACTAGTTTGGGAACGGTGTTCTGTAGATTGTATTATTTTCCCTTATAACATGGTTATAAGGGAAAATAATAGCATTCTGAATACAGAATGCATAGTACAATGGTGCTAGAGGGGTTAAAAATAAATAAATAAAAAATAAACTCTCCCTAATCCACTTACTCGCACAGCCGACATCTCTTCAAAGGACCTGTGGTGACGTCACTCCGGTCATCACATGGTCCGTCACATGATCTTTTACCATGGTGATGGATCATGTGATGACCGGAGTGACGTCACCACAGGTCCTTTGACTGCAATCAGCAAAGAAAAAGACTGAATAGATGCCGGCTGCGCGAGCAAGTGGATTAAGGCGAGTTAAATTATTATTATTTTTAACCCCTCCAGCGCTATTGTACTATGCATTCTGTATTCAGAATGCTGCTATTTTCCCTTATAACCATGTGAAAGGGAAACCAAGGGAAAATAATAAAATCATCAGGTCTCCATCCCGATTTGTCTCCTAGCAACCGTACGTGAAAATCGCACCGCATCTGCACTTGCTTGCGGATGCTTGCGATTTTCACGCAGCCCCATTCACTTCTATGGGGCCTGCATTGCGTGGAGAACACACAATATAGAACATGCTGCGATTTTCACGCAACACACAGGCGATGCGTGAAAATCGCCGCTCGTGTGCACAGCCCCATAGAAATGAATGGGTCCGGATTCAGTGCGGGTGCAATGCGTTAAAACTCACCTGTGTGAAAGAGGCCTAAGGGGGGCTGAAAGGTTCTCCTAATCTTCTTCCTAATGATTTCTTACAATAAACATTGATGGACTTCTTTCACATGGGCGTCATGGATTTGGGCCGGATAAGATGCGGGTGCGTCGCGGAAAAATGCGCACAAGTGCAAAACATTTTAATGTAGGGCTGCAGCTAACGATTATTTGAATAATCGATTAGTTGCCGATTAATTTCTACGATTAATCGATTAATCGGGAAAAACGACAAAATTACAAAACAGAGGTTTATATGATCTTACTTGAAAAATTATGTTCAAAGGCCATATTAAAACAAATTGTGGACGACACTTATGGGGGATCTGTGGACGACACTTATGGGGGATCTGTGGACGACACTTATGGGGGATCTGTGGACGACACTTATGGGGGATCTGTGGACGACACTTATGGGGGATCTGTGGACGACACTTATGGGGGATCTGTGGACGACACTTATGGGGGATCTGTGGACGACACTTATGGGGGATCTGTGGACGACACTTATGGGGGATCTGTGGACGACACTTATGGGGGATCTGTGGACGACACTTATGGGGGATCTGTGGACGACACTTATGGGGGATCTGTGGACGACACTTATGGGGGATCTGTGGACGACACTTATGGGGGATCTGTGGACGACACTTATGGGGGATCTGTGGACGACACTTATGGGGGATCTGTGGACGACACTTATGGGGGATCTGTGGACGACACTTATGGGGGATCTGTGGACGACACTTATGGGGGATCTGTGGACGACACTTATGGGGGATCTGTGGACGACACTTATGGGGGATCTGTGGACGACACTTATGGGGGATCTGTGGACGACACTTATGGGGGATCTGTGGACGACACTTATGGGGGGATCTGTGGACGACACTTATGGGGGGATCTGTGGACGACACTTATGGGGGGATCTGTGGACGACACTTATGGGGGGGATCTGTGGACGGCATTTATGGGGGGATCTGTGGACGGCATTTATGGGGGGGATCTGTGGACGGCATTTATGGGGGATCTGTGGACGGCGTTTATGGGGGATCTGTGGACGACACTATTATGGGGGATCTGTGGACGGCGTTTATGGGGGATCTGTGGACGACACTATTATGGGGGATCTGTGGACGACACTATTATGGGGGATCTGTGGACGACACTATTATGGGGGATCTGTGGACGGCGTAGTTATGGAGAGGGGGATATGTGCACTGTTATGGGCATAACAGTGCACAGATCCCTTTCCTCATAACAGTGCACAGACCCCCCTTCCCATAGCAGTGCCATACACAGACCCCCCCTCCTCCCCATAGCAGTGCTATAGACAGATCCTCCCCCCTCCCCATAGCAGTGCTATACACAGACCCCCCTTCCCCCTAACAGCCCCGGCGCTTGCATCTTTATTTTACCTTTTTACAATGACGCTCCCGCTCCTGTAACAGCCAGGCAGAGCGGACGGCGGCGTAACGTCACTCAATCACGTGACGCGCCTGCTCCGCCCACTTCATGAATGAAGGAGGCGGAGCAGGCGCGTCACGTGATTGAGTGACGTTACGCCGCCGTCCGCTCTGCCTGGCTGTTACAGGAGCGGGAGCGTCATTGTAAAAAGGTAAAATAAAGATGCAGCGCCCGCCCGCCCGAATAGCAACGAATCGGCGATTATTCGATAACTGGATTCGTCGACAACGAATCCAGTTATCGAATATAATCGATTACATCGATTAATCGTTGCAGCCCTATTTTAATGCGTTTTGCACGTGCGTGAGAAAAATCGGCATGTTTAGTACCCAAACCTGAACTTCACAGAAGTTCGGGTTAGGTGTTGTGTAAATTTTATTATTTTCCCTTATAACATGGTTATAAGGGAAAATAATAGCATTCTTAATACAGAATGCTTAGTGAAATAGTGATGGAGGGGTTAAAAAAATAATTTAACTCCTTAATCCACTTGTTCGTGCAGCCCTTTCTTCAGGACCTGGGTAAAGGACCTTTGATGACATCACTGCGCTCCACCATGGTGATGATCATGTGACGGACCATGTGATGAGCGCAGTGACGTCACCACAGGTCCTTTTCCTCCTGCACAGCAAAGAAGAAGAAAGAGAAGCCGGGCGAAAATCATGTGCACAGCCCCATAGAAATGAATGGGTCCGGGTGCAATGCGTGAGGTGAATGCATTGCACCCGCTTGGAACTCTCGCCTGCGTGAAAGGGGCCTTACTGTTCTTGGTATGTTGGGTGTCTTATTTTTGGAGTTGCCTAACTAGAGAACAAGCTCTGTGTCAATCATGTAAATGAAGTTAGTGTGAAACCTGAGCCAATTTTACAGGGCTTCTACCACCAGAAATGCTGTTATGTAGCTGACTGACATTAGCGATGCGCCAATGTCAGCACTACATAACAGTATGTTTCTAACATTTGTCCCTGCAGCCGTTTTGGTAAAAAAAAAAAAAAAATTATAATTTAATATGCAGATTTCAGTTGCGATGCAGGAAACGGTGACATCAATCAAGAAGTGCTGGCCGGGCAGAACAGGGGACCTGGGCGGGATAAAGGGTGAGTAGACTGACCCTCTAGGTCATGGATGTCAAACTCATGGCCCTCCAGATGTTGCAAAACTACAACTCCCAGCATTCCCTGATAGCTGCAGTATGCCCAGGCATGATGGGAGTTGTAGTTTTGCAACAGCTGGAGGGCCACGAGTTTGACATCCCTGCTCTAGGTGCTGATTTTACACCCATGTAGCACCTAGAGACTCATTAGCATATTATAAAAGTGCTTCTTTTACAAAAACGGCTGCAGGGACAAATGTTAGAAACATACTGTTATGTAGTGCTGACATTAGCGCATCGCTAATATCAGTCAGCTACATAACAGTATTTCTGGTGGTAGAAACCCTTTAATATATATAAAATAACTGTTGCTGTTTGCTTTGAGAAAATAGGAAATCGGCTTCATAGAAGAATTTTTATTTTATTTTTTTCCCGTCAGTTTTAAATCTTAAAGGTGTATTCCTTAAGTGCCGGCAGAAAAACTGAAAAGGCACTTTATGCTAGATTCCTCTCTGTTCAGCGTTGGTAGTCTGTTCCAGCAGAGGAGTAGACTACGAGAATTGCTGTATTTGGCGTACCCAGACACTGCTGGGTCCTCGTTCACTATGATGGGGCCTGACGGGTTTTTGGCATACTTGCCGGTTTACTGCTAGAAAAATACCGCTGCATGTGGAAGAATTTTTACAGGAGAGCCAGCATTGATGCTTGATCCCTTTATAGTACATGGGGGATCCGGCAGTGTCCAGCTATGCAGAATACAGTGATTCTGATAGTCTGCAGAATGCAGGACAGAGATGTGACCCTAGCATTATTGAATGTATTCTTAATTTCTGAATTGTCTCCTTTTTTTGTTCTCTCACTTTAATCCCTTGTTGTCGGATTGCGGCCACTGCTGTGATCTCAGGATACATTCATATCAGTGTTCAAAATCCAGAAGAGCCTGCTCGCATTCACCATATTGTCCATAAATGGATAATGTGAGGAACTGCCGGATCCCCATAGACTATAATGACATCAGGCGGGGATCTAGCTGCCTTCTGGCATAAATGCTGGGTTTTTCACTGGACATATACCCTTTTTTTTTTTTTTTTGGCCTAGCTAAGGCTGCAAGCACACAACCGGTCCGCGAATTGCGGATCCGCAAAACACTGAAGCAGTCCGTGTGCCTTACGCAATTTGGTGGTGGTGCGGGTTGTCAGACCACCGCGTATCAGATATTGATGGCCTGTCCGAAGGATAAGCCATCAGTGGAAATATTCTGGACAATCCCTTTAACCTAAACTTTAATTCTAACAATATATCCTTTTCTGTTCTTATGTCCCATTTAAGGGGGGGGGGGGGGGGGGGGTTCCCATGGACAGCATTTATCCTTTTCACAGGATGAGATAAATGTTGGTTCACTTGGACCTGAGGGCCCCATCTGAATGCATTTCAGTCTACCGCTCCATTCACTTCTATGGGCTTGTGGTAGACCTTAATCCGGCACATAAGTGATCCAATTTGCTGGTGCTGTAATTTGCTGTAGATTAACTATACAAAATCTACCCTTAAAGCGGCTCTCAGCATGGTCAACCCTATAAAACCTGGTGTACTGCCTGGTAGGGCTCTTAATACTGATTAAAACTTTACTTTTGTCTGTTTGCTAAATAGCTGCAAAGATTTGCGTTTTTCCACGAAGAGGTGGACCTGAATCCTTGAGCACTGCTTTGTAACACCCCCTGTGCTTTGCCCACTCCCAACTTTCCTTGATTGACAGGGCTAGACATCAGCATGCTGAGAGCAAAACTGTGTCCTAGAGCTGTCTCCTAGCATCTATGTATCTTGTACACTATGTACTATAGCTTTGCCACACCTGAGATCTGCACAGAAAGCTGATGTACATATGACTGCTTTATTCACAGTCACAATATGATTATACAGACACTAGTAATATATGTTGGCTTATAAGCATAGAAAAAAGTATGTTCTCTATGTGAAAACGCTGTAGCTTACTGTTAAAGGGAACCTGTCACCGGGATTTTGTGTATAGAACGGAGGACATGGGTTTCTAGATGACCGCTAGCACATCCGCAATACCTAGTCCCCATAGCTCTGTGTGCTTTTATTGGGTGAAAAAAAACGATTTAATACATATGCAAATTAACCTGAGATGAGTCCAGAACAATGCGGTAATAGATATAGGTTTCAAATATCTAAGGCCTTACAGGTTAAATGAGAGAGAGAGAAAATTACCAGACAAAAAAATTTAAATACATCTCTTTGCGATCTGAACTTAGGATGTTTACATACAAGACTGAGCACTTATCACTAGGCTATAGCCTTTCTACATAGAGAAGAATGGTTTTACTGTACTCAGACAACTAACACAATACCGGTGTCATTATAATCATATATTCTACCTGTGAATAAAGTAGTAATATGTATATTACCTTTAAGCAGATTTCAACATGGTAAAGCTATAGTACATAGCATATGATATGTAGATGCTAGGACACAGCTCTGATGTCTAGTCCTATCAATCAAGGGGAGGGGGGAGTGTGCCGTGCACAGGGGCTGTTAAAAAGCAGTGCTCAAAGTATTCAACCCTACCCCTTGGTGCTCGAAGATGCTCATTTGCATATTTAGCATACAGACAAACGAAAGGTGTAGTTTTAATCGGCATGATGAGCCCTACCAGAAAGTATGCCAGGTTTAAAGGGGTTGACAGAGCCTCTATAAACTGGATTACACAGAGCAGCATATTAAAGCCACACATGAAAAATCATTCCAAATATCTGATGAGCTTTTTCATCAAGGCGATCATCAGGAAGCCCATTGGGAGCCACATTGTTGCCTAGCGACTGATCTTGCTTGAACTGTGAGGCATGCATATGTATTGTAAATGTCGCTACAGACTGTATTTATGGACGCTTCCACTGATGACTTTTTTTTTTTTTGCAATTGATTTTGATCAGCATTAAATTAACATTCATCTTTTTTTGCCGTTACTGTGGCTGATGATTGTTCAGTAACAAGCATAACTAACATCACAATGTTTCTTTCATTTTGCAGGATCCATGTTGGATTCGCCCACTCTTTTTTTTTTTTTTTTTTTTTTTTTTCCCGTAAGAGTAAAAATACTCCTTACCATTTTTGAGGAGTGTTTTTACCCAAGGAGGAGTATTAAATTTGCAGTAATTCAAATACATAATATATAGGCCTACACTTGTTCACATCTGCAATGGAGGCTGCGTTTGGAACCTCTGTTGCAGATTCTTTCAAAAAGACCAGAGAAAAAAGCCTTATATGCAGGACTTTTTTGTCTGGTAAAAGGACAGATCCCAAACGGAAACTGAACGGACTCAATCAAGTTTTTGTCATACATTTAATGTACACACAAAAAAAAAATAGATATATCTATCTATCACCACCAACGTGGCCTAAGAGGTGGGTATTTCTGTGGGGGAAGCAGGCAATTATAGCAAAGGGATAAAGTACAGTCCAATATACTGGATCTTCCCTGTATGTTATCACTTGGCTATAATAGTCTGCATTCAATACAAACATTACACACGCTGCACCACATATATCAGTGTGAGATGTATGGGGGGCAGGGTGTGATGATCACAAACTGCCCCACATACATTACACACGCTGCTGCTGTCACCTTGTTCTGTGCCTCAATCTTGATGTCCAGACATAGTCATAGGGCCAGATTTATCATTGGCTCAAGTCAAAATAATTGCGCAAAAAATGTGCAACTTTTTCACTCCATCGCTAAAACTGCGCAAAAATGTGACTTTTTTATTGGCTCTGCACTATGCTTGCCAGTTTTCTGAAAGCGGGCGTGTTTTTTAATGTAAATGAATCAACAGATTTACTATTGCGACAATTTAAAGTTGCAAAAAATTGCGCAATTTCACTCCAGTGAGGACCATGCTTAACTTATGCGACTTTTTAATAGAACATGCGGCTTTTTCGTAAAGACGTGCAACTTTTGTAAAGCGGCTTACTGAAAGATAAGCTGCTACCGTCAAACCACATTTATTACAGTATTAAAGGACCATTAATAAATCTGACTTGGCCAAAAGTGACTTTGGACATGTGTAAAACAGGAGTAAGATGTAAGTGTAATGATAAATCTGGCCCATAGTCTTCTTGATGTCTGGGACATATCTGCTGTGGTCCTTGAGCAGCATGCCCTGCTCTCATTGGTACAGCCATCCCGGGAGCCGGACCTTCCTCCTCATCTCCCGCCAGCTTCCCTTGCTGCAGATGTCTGTATTGCTCCGGCGCCCGCCCAAACTAACCAATAGCAAAGCTCCGTGGTGTGAGGAGCTTTGCTATTGGTTATTGCAGGCACAGACTGCATCACTGCGCTGCCTGTGCCGTTCACAGTGCTGAATGTAGGGGAAAAGTCTAAGGCGTATTGGTACGCGTTAGACTTTTTCCAGGGAGTAAAATGGCCTGAACAGGCGTCAGTGACGCTTGTGCAGGCGTTATTGCGACCTCTGGTTGGAAAGATCCACTCAAACTACACTGTATGGACAAAACTGTTGGGGGACACTTCTTTATCATTGAATTCAGTTGTTTCTTTCAGTCCCATTGCCACAGAAATATAAAATCCAGCCCCTAGCCATGCAGTCAGCCTTTACAGACATTTATGAAATAATGGGTCATTCAGCTCACTGAATTCCAGCGTGGTCCTGTAATAGGATGCTACCGTTGTAAGGCCAATTTCACACTGGCATTTATATTTTCCGGCAGGGGAACAACCTGCTGGATCTGTGCTACAGTGTGCTGCTGGAAGTCCACCCGGCCCCATTTACTATAATGGCGAGCGGCTTTTATCCAGCCGGCCGCAGCATGGCAATTATTCCAAGAGGCGGCTGGACAAATGTGGAACAGCCTGCAGTAAAAGATAAACGCTAGTGTGAAACTGGCATAACAAGTCTGTTTGTGAACCCATTTAAAGGGGTTGTCTCACTTCGGCAAGTGGCATTTATCATGTAGAGAAAGTTAATACGAGACACTTATTAATATATTATCCATATTGCTTCCTTTGGCTGGATTCATTATACACTGCTTGTTTCCATAGTTACGACCACCCTGCAATCCAGCAGCAGTGGTCGTACTTGCACATTATAGGAAAAAACTTCAGCCTCTGGCTGGGACCATGGGAGTGCACATAGGCTGGTGCTTTTTCTATAGTGTGCAAGCACGACCACTGCTGATGGATTGTAGGATGGCCGTAACCATGGAAACAAGCAGTGTATAATGTGATCGAAAGCTGAATCCAGCCAGTAAACGAAGGAATATGGGTAATAACATTACATTAGTAAGTGTCTTGTATTAACTTTCTCTACATGGCAAATGTTATTTGCTGAAGTGACACAACCCCTTTAAGGGCTCATGCACATGAATGTGTGTCAGCCGTTCGATGCACGGGCGACATTTGTGTGGCTACTGCTGCTGACGGATCCAGACCCATTCAACTTGAATGGGGTCTGTGATCAGTCACCACTGCAATAAAATGGAACCTGTTCTATTTTTTTTTTTTTTTTTTTAAAGTGGTGCGGCGGCATGGAAGGAAACCCCACGGAAGCACTCCGTAGGGCTTCCGTGCCTCTGTTCCGTACTGCACCCTCCGGATTGCGGACCCATTCAAGTGAATGGATGTAAATCTGTGATGTGGCACAAACTGCCAAGTCCTGTATATTGCAGACCTGCGATACGGGCCCGGCTGGCACATGTTTCTGTGCATGAGCCCTTAGTGTGCTAAATTAAAACATCTATTTTAAAGTTGTCGACTTCCATACCACCTAGGAAGAAATGTATTGAGAGAGAAGACATTTAAAGGAACTATTATTATAGAGATCCGCTCACCCCTGCTCTCTCAAGGTAGGTGCACCAACCAAATTTGAGACACCCCTCAAAATTGGATTAAATATAAAAAAGAAATATGGATGGGCACTCGTATGTGGAATTAAAGGACAGGATTTATTGAAACATACAAAAAAGACAGCAATAAAACAATAATAAAAGTTATATAAAATATAGAAATTATTCTCTAAGCAGAGGCTATCCAATCCAGTTGATCTCACTGGAATATGTTCCAGTACTAGGTATATAAGAGGTCACACTGGATAGGCGGCCTCTACCAGAAAAAACAGCTTATTCAATCTTCTATACCCTTAAAAATGCATTAAACATTGTAATCCTATGTCCAAATAAAATACATTTGAGTATTCTACGTTGATGTATTAACCTAAGTGAATAGACTATTATGAAAGCACAGATATATCAACTATGTTTCCTATTATGAATACACAATAACACTGTGTGTGTCAATTTGTATCCTGTTAAATAAGCGCAGGTATCGCTAATGTCCCGGTAACTTCTCCTGTGAGACTGGCAATCTTTGTAAAGAGTGTGAGTCTCTATATATTTCCAATGCAGTTCCAGCGGAGGGTTTAAGATGAAATGGCCAAATATAGATCGTCGGTTTCTTCGGTCTTATTAACCTACTGCCTCTTGATTCTTTACCCACTATGTGGGCTTACCTTTTGCCTGATTTTCTACTTTCCTGGGAGTAAAAAGACGGTCTCTGCTCTGTGCTGTAAGCCGGCGTCCCGGCTATAGAGTCCGTCACGTCCCACGTGTGTTGCGCAGCTACTTCCAACAGCTGACTTGGTATAGGAGCTGCGTGCTTGTGATCTCAGGCGCAGGTTAGATGACGTATTGGAGATCTTTTCCAAAATAGTGGCAGTTATTCCTCTTTAAAGTGCACTTTTCTTTCATGAAGAGCGGGGTATTCTTCTAATTAATCACCAAACGCGTTTCGGGGAGACGCTGTCCCCTTCCTCAGTGGCATACCCCGACCTTGTAAATTCACTTCTTTTATACCTGTTCTTAGTCTTACTCAAAGTCCGGTTCGGACCTGGAGTTCTGACAAAAAACCGGTCTGGCTTGAATTCTCTGGATTGAGTTGTTTTGTGATATTGCGGTTTATTTGTGATATTCATGCAGTTTTTTTCATGCGGTTTTTTTCATGAAGATGCGTTTTTTTCTTTAATAGTTACAGCTTTGTATTTCTAGTCTATTCCATTGTTTGATTTTCAAAAAATACCATTTTATTCTCAAAGTGTATATTTTAATATAGGAATTTCTATGTGTTGGTATGTATTTCTATATACCACTCTATATATTAGTATATATTTCTACATACCAATCTCTTGCGTGCATATTTTTATCACATTTAAAATATATATATTACTCAATAAAATCAGTAGATAATACATATAGAAAAAATTCGTAGATAATACATATAGAAAAAATTCATAAAAAATCTTAAAAAATGAATAAAATAAACAGCTTTTAATATATGGAGTTCTTATTAACCGGATAGATCTATTTGTCATATTCTTATTCTATTTGTGTGGATCTTATTTAATATTCTACATATAATGCAGATTCTTGCCAGAGGGAATATTCCAAAATGATGCAGATGGGGCATCGTAGGAAAGTGGGTTGTTTATGTGGGGTAGAGGAAGGGTTGCAGCGCTGGAATAAAACAGCCTGGCATGCAACCCTGCATCGACACCCACACAAACCACCCCATTCTCATATAAATCCAAATATTTCCAACTCTGCATTTAAACCCCTTGGCAACAAACTGCCAAACTCGTAAATCTTCCTAGACTCCGCCCTTGAGAGTCTCTCAATTTGATTTCCTCCTCGCCAGTGTTTTTCCACCTTTTCCAGCGCCATGAAGGACAGGCCCCCAGGGTCTTGATTATGTGCCACCTTGAAGTGTCTGGATAGCGCATGTTTATCATAGCCCTTGACGATATTATTTAGGTGCTCCGCTATCCTTCATGGCGCTGGAAAAGGTGGAAAAACACTGGCGAGGAGGAAATCAAATTGAGAGACTCTCAAGGGCGGAGTCTAGGAAGATTTACGAGTTTGGCAGTTTGTTGCCAAGGGGTTTAAATGCAGAGTTGGAAATATTTGGATTTATATGAGAATGGGGTGGTTTGTGTGGGTGTCGATGCAGGGTTGCATGCCAGGCTGTTTTATTCCAGCGCTGCAACCCTTCCTCTACCCCACATAAACAACCCACTTTCCTACGATGCCCCATCTGCATCATTTTGGAATATTCCCTCTGGCAAGAATCTGCATTATATGTAGAATATTAAATAAGATCCACACAAATAGAATAAGAATATGACAAATAGATCTATCCGGTTAATAAGAACTCCATATATTAAAAGCTGTTTATTTTATTCATTTTTTAAGATTTTTTATGAATTTTTTCTATATGTATTATCTACGAATTTTTTCTATATGTATTATCTACTGATTTTGAGTAATATATATATTTTTAAATGTGATAAAAATATGCACGCAAGAGATTGGTATGTAGAAATATATACTAATATATAGAGTGGTATATAGAAATACATACCAACACATAGAAATTCCTATATTAAAATATACACTTTGAGAATAAAATGGTATTTTTTGAAAATCAAACAATGGAATAGACTAGAAATACAAAGCTGTAACTATTAAAGAAAAAAACGCATCTTCATGAAAAAAACCGCATGAAAAAAACTGCATGAATATCACAAATAAACCGCAATATCACAAAACAACTCAATCCAGAGAATTCAAGCCAGACCGGTTTTTTGTCAGAACTCCAGGTCCGAACCGGACTTTGAGTAAGACTAAGAACAGGTATAAAAGAAGTGAATTTACAAGGTCGGGGTATGCCACTGAGGAAGGGGACAGCGTCTCCCCGAAACGCGTTTGGTGATTAATTAGAAGAATACCCCGCTCTTCATGAAAGAAAAGTGCACTTTAAAGAGGAATAACTGCCACTATTTTGGAAAAGATCTCCAATACGTCATCTAACCTGCGCCTGAGATCACAAGCACGCAGCTCCTATACCAAGTCAGCTGTTGGAAGTAGCTGCGCAACACACGTGGGACGTGACGGACTCTATAGCCGGGACGCCGGCTTACAGCACAGAGCAGAGACCGTCTTTTTACTCCCAGGAAAGTAGAAAATCAGGCAAAAGGTAAGCCCACATAGTGGGTAAAGAATCAAGAGGCAGTAGGTTAATAAGACCGAAGAAACCGACGATCTATATTTGGCCATTTCATCTTAAACCCTCCGCTGGAACTGCATTGGAAATATATAGAGACTCACACTCTTTACAAAGATTGCCAGTCTCACAGGAGAAGTTACCGGGACATTAGCGATACCTGCGCTTATTTAACAGGATACAAATTGACACACACAGTGTTATTGTGTATTCATAATAGGAAACATAGTTGATATATCTGTGCTTTCATAATAGTCTATTCACTTAGGTTAATACATCAACGTAGAATACTCAAATGTATTTTATTTGGACATAGGATTACAATGTTTAATGCATTTTTAAGGGTATAGAAGATTGAATAAGCTGTTTTTTCTGGTAGAGGCCGCCTATCCAGTGTGACCTCTTATATACCTAGTACTGGAACATATTCCAGTGAGATCAACTGGATTGGATAGCCTCTGCTTAGAGAATAATTTCTATATTTTATATAACTTTTATTATTGTTTTATTGCTGTCTTTTTTTGTATGTTTCAATAAATCCTGTCCTTTAATTCCACATACGAGTGCCCATCCATATTTCTTTTTTATATTTAAAGGAACTACCCTGCCTTCATTAAAGAGAACCTGTCAGCACGAAATGCAATGCAGTCTTGCAAGCAGCATGATATAGAGAAGGAGGGGCTGAGCAAATTATATATTTATGTGGAAAGAATGAGCAAAATTTAAATTCTTTTGTTTGTTTAAATTTCTGCACTTTTAGAGTTCAGTTGACTGACAGTTATCTCTGTATACACACTTATTCACACAGTCAGTGTATGGTCAGTAATTTTGCATCAGTGATTGTGCGGCAACACCAGGAGTAGAACCTACATAGAGATAAGGTATAATGGAAAGATTTGTACCTGTTCTGTGTTTTGACCCGCACCTGGTTTGAACTCTCTGACCACTGTGGGGGAGACTTATGAAACTGGTGTAAAGTAAACCTGGTTTAGTTTCCCATAGCAACCAATCCGATTTCACTTTTGGTTTTCCAAAGTAGCTCTGAAAAATTAAAGGTTACACCAGTTTTGATAAATCTACCCCTGTATGAATAATGTCTTATATGGGCAGCACGGTGGCTCAGTGGTTAGCACTGGTGCCTCAGCACTGGAGTCCTAGGTTCGAATCTGCCCAAGGACAACATTTGTGTGGGTTTCCTACGGGTACTTCGGTTTCCTCCCACGCTCCAAAGACATACTGATAGGGAACTTAGGGCTCATGCACACAACCATGCTGTTTTGTGCCTTCCGCAATTTGTGGAACGGAACAGGAGGCCCATTATAGAGATGCCTATTCTTGACCGCAAAATGGACAAGAAAAGGACATGTCTCCATAATTTTTGTGGACCCATTGAAATGAATGGTTCCGTATACGGACTGTGTACGGAATCAAAATACGGTCTGTATACGGAACTCGAAGAAAGTTTGTGTGCATGAGCCCCATTGGGGACAGCCCGATGCCAATGTCTGTAAAGCGCTGCGGAATATAGTAGCGATATATAAGTGCATAAAATAAACAAATACAGGGAATGAAATCAATCACTAAGGGCTCTTTCACACTTGCGTTGTTCTTTTTTTCCGGCATAGAGTTCCGTCGTCGGGGCTCTATGCCGGAAGAATCCTGATCGGGATTATCCCCATGCATTCTGAATGGAGAGAAATTAGTTCAGGATGCATCAGGATGTCTTCAGTTCAGGACCGGAACGTTTTTTGGCCGGAGAAAATACCGCAGCATGCTGCGCTTTTTGCTCCGGCCAAAAATCCTGAAAACTTGCCATAAGGCCGGATCCGGAATTAATGCCCATTGAAAGGCATTAATCCGGATCTGGCCTTAAGCTAAACGTTGTTTCGGCGCATTGCCGGATCCGACGTTCAGCTTTTTCTAAATGGTTACCATGGCTGCCGGGACGCTAAAGTCCTGGCAGCCATGGTAAAGTGTAGTGGGGAGCGGGGGAGCAGTATACTTGCCGTCCGTGCAGCTCCCGGGGCGCTTCAGAGTGACGTCAGGGCGCCCCACGCGCATGGATGACGTGATCGCATGGACACGTCATCCATGCGCATGGGGCGCTCTGACGTCATTCTGGAGCGCCCCAGGAGCCGCACGGACTGTAAGTATACTGCTCCCCACTACTTCTATGGCAATCGGGACTTTAATAGTGTCCTGGCTGCCATCCGTCTTCAAATGCTTTCAGTTCACTTGCGTTTTTTTCCGGATCCGGCGTGTAATTCCGGCAAATGGAGTACACGCCGGATCCGGACAACGCAAGTGTGAAAGAGCCCTTAGACTGTCCCTTGTACAACTGATCTCTGGTTTATTGCAGCTACCTTATTGTTTTAAAGCTTAGGTTCCCACCTTTTAAAATACTTCTGTCTGCTGTGCAGTCTGAGATATACACCTTAAAGCACCCCCCTTAAGCCAGCTGTGATCTCAGCCAGTGTGGGGGGAGAAAAGGGGGGTCAGTGGGGGACATGGTGACAGGCTGTAGGAAGAAGAGGTGAAATTATGCTTTCTAATGGGAGCAGGGGGGTTGAGGGATTGATAACTTGCACAGAAGTCCATATTAGCCTCCCCTACAGTTAGACAGGGAGAGAGTAGGATCTGGATCTCTTTTCCTGCAGCCTGCCAGCATGTCCACCACGGCTGCCTGAGATCACATCCCATCAACGCTTCTGCGATTGTGTTGCAAGGATGATAATTGGAATCTCCTTCCTATGTTAAATGAATCAGGTGTCATGGCTGCTATTGACCATTGGCATCTAAAGCACTGAAGGGCTGCAGTTGGAGTTCTCTCTGATCCTAGCCATGATGGCAGGATGTGTGCAGTCAGCACCCGCTGGTGATTTAGGCAAGCTACCGTGCCATCACCATTGCGTAATGCTATGATAGTTTGTGGGCATGACCTGCCTTTGAAGCCATCTCCAATGTCACCCAGTGCATGAACTATGAAGCGAGGTATATTCATCTTGTCTTCATCTGTGCATGTGCTGGATGCCGCTGGAGATTGAAAATCAGGTCTGCGTGGTGCCTCCTGAGACGAGGACTGCAAACATAACTGCTCACAGGTGGTTCGTGCTACATTATAACTTTTAATTTTCTTTATGCTGAAAGTAATATTTTAGAGAATAACATCTTTACAAACCCATTGTAATTAGAGATGAGCGAAGCGAACTTCAGACGCTACATCAAAAGTCGCTTTGTTCAAAACCTTCAGAATAATACTGGATGTAGATCCATCTCCATTCAGTATTAAAATGTATGGGCTCCAATGAGCCAGAGTTGGTGATTTGCAAAGTCAGGCATGACTTTGTTGAATAACATTCGTAATTGATTTTCAAAGTGGAAAACTACTTTGAAACTTGAAACCGAACTTTGCTTTGGTTCTGAGGTACCAGTCGGAACCAAAGCTCAGCTAGATTTCAAGTGTTAGTGGTTTATTTTTTATATATTTTACACTTTATGATTTCCCTAGGGATCTATAGCAAGCAATCATAAGATTGCTTTTCTCGTATACCCCAATGCATTAGCATTGAATTTTATGAGAATTACACCATGTTCCTATGGAGCCCTACCACAGGCAAGGGCTACAAAGGAACTAATGTGCAGCAGCCTCCTGTCCCGCAGGAAGAAGGTGGCTGCCGCACACAAACTCCAGCTCCCCCAATCTGTGCTGGAAGGGAACCGGAACATTTGACCATGGCATCTAAAAACATGAGCCCAGGGTGCCTGCTGTTTAAAGCTGCACGCTTGAGTGGGTGCCATATTTAAATTCCAACCACCGACGTGTGTGTGTGTGTGTGTGTGTGTATATATAGTCTGCAAATTGCAGATCCCCCAAAACACGGATACTGGCCTCGTCCATTCTTTTTGCCGAACGGTAACTACTGTCCTATCCTTGTCTGTAAAACTAATAGGACATGTTCTATTATTTTTATTTTTTTTGGAAGACTGCAGGGCGGACTTAGTACTTTTGTGGCCTCTTTGAGATTATGGGTCCGCATCTGATCTGCAAAAAAATGCGGATTGAATGCTGACTAAAACCCCGGTTGCATGCATGAGGCCTTACTGAGTCTGTTTATATCTGCTCTACACTGGCACAAGGTGGTGACGGGGATTACGGAAAACACTGCTGCTTTCTTCCAGCAACAGCGCCTCTCTTGTCCACAGGTTGTCTTTGCTATTGCAGCCTGGCCTCTTTCACTTGAGCAGAGCTGCATTACCAGACACAATCCTTGAACTAGTGTGGTTTGTAGGAGAACGCAGCCATACTTTTCTAATCCTGGACGTTGCAGTGAAATTGTTAATATTGGTGGATGTTTGTTATCAGCATGTTCTGCAGTGAAAATGAAATCATTGTACTGATACTAGAGAGAATTTGTGTTTTTAATGGCATACCACACCCTCGTATGTTTGCTAGCAGGTCATATAAGTATGGTGCTTGTATGTTTTGTAGTTTATCTTTGGCAATGTTAAACATTAACATTAGGCAGTGCAGTTGCTGTGCTTGGAAGAGAATACTGACTTTTACACAAACCTCCGTGGATTATATATTTTTTTTTAAGTTAAAAAATAAAGGTGGTTTACTTAAGGTAGCCATGACTAGGTAGGCTGACTATGTATGGGGGTTTCTGCCCTCTCCCTTAATGGCAGAGATGAGAAGCAGATGACAGCTTGGATGGAGATAAGACACTACCAGAGAGCTATGGTATCGATTTATTCCACTGACAAGAAACATGCTGTGGGAAACTCCCTTTTGCTGTGCCCATGTGTTCTCCTAACCGCTTCATGACCCTGGATTTTACGTCCAAGGTGCATGGGGGCAGTGCAAGAGTGTGTGGAGCAAGGTCACAAGCTGAGCCCACGCCATACGCAGTGTAATACCTCATTTACACAGTCAGTGTTTGGTCAGTGATTTTGAGCCAAAACCCAGGTGCGGCTGTAAACACAGAACAGGTGCAGATCCTTTTACCTGATCTGTGTAGTAACAAGTTCTGGTTTTGGCTCAAAATCGTGTGAATGAGGCATAATACAGTTGTCACCTTACCCCATTGACTAGGATTGGCGATGACTCCAATTCCAGTCATTTAACTCTTCAGAAACTGCGGTCAAAAATAACCACCAATTGTCTAATACTTGGCTAGGGGGGCGCACTGCGCCACCAATGAAGCTTAATCTATCATTTATTCATATACAGGAGGCGGGAGCTGGCTGCAGAATCGCATAGGCGGGAGCTGGCTGCAGAATCGCATAGGCGGGAGCTGGCTGCAGAATCGCATAGGCGGGAGCTGGCTGCAGAATCGCATAGGCGGGAGCTGGCTGCAGAATCGCATAGGCGGGAGCTGGCTGCAGAATCGCATAGGCGGGAGCTGGCTGCAGAATCGCATAGGCGGGAGCTGGCTGCAGAATCGCATAGGCGGGAGCTGGCTGCAGAATCGCATAGGCGGGAGCTGGCTGCAGAATCGCATAGGCGGGAGCTGGCTGCAGAATCGCATAGGCGGGAGCTGGCTGCAGAATCGCATAGGCGGGAGCTGGCTGCAGAATCGCATAGGCGGGAGCTGGCTGCAGAATCGCATAGGCGGGAGCTGGCTGCAGAATCGCATAGGCGGGAGCTGGCTGCAGAATCGCATAGGCGGGAGCTGGCTGCAGAATCGCATAGGCGGGAGCTGGCTGCAGAATCGCATAGGCGGGAGCTGGCTGCAGAATCGCATAGGCGGGAGCTGGCTGCAGAATCGCATAGGCGGGAGCTGGCTGCAGAATCGCATAGGCGGGAGCTGGCTGCAGAATCGCATAGGCGGGAGCTGGCTGCAGAATCGCATAGGCGGGAGCTGGCTGCAGAATCGCATAGGCGGGAGCTGGCTGCAGAATCGCATAGGCGGGAGCTGGCTGCAGAATCGCATAGGCGGGAGCTGGCTGCAGAATCGCATAGGCGGGAGCTGGCTGCAGAATCGCATAGGCGGGAGCTGGCTGCAGAATCGCATAGGCGGGAGCTGGCTGCAGAATCGCATAGGCGGCTCCCGACTTCTATGAGCAGTAGCTGCGATCCGCGGCACCTGAGGGGTTAACTACCGTAGATCGCAGCTATTGCTCATAGAGGTCGGGAGCCGGCTATGTGATTCTGCAGCCAGCTCCCGCCTCCTGTATATGAATAAATGAGAGATTAAGCTTCATTGGTGGCGCAGTGGCCACAGCCCCTCCCCTTCTCTTCTCCTCCCTCCTCTCATTGGTGGCAACATCAGCACAAGGGGAGGAGACACTGCTTCCTTCTCCCCTGTGCTGCTGAGTTAACACGGAGAGCGCTGTCAGCAGCGCGATCTGTGTTCCCCATACGCTATTGGAATATCGGCAAAATAGATGCCGATACCGATAGCGCTCAAAATCCTCAATATCGTCCGATAATATCGGTAAATCCGATAATCGGTCGATCCCTAGTAAGTACACACATTTTTGTAAATATTTTCTTCTATCTTTTCATGGGACAGCACTGATCCCTTCAGAAACTAGGCCACAGGGCAGTATTCCAACATGATAATGACCCCAAACACACCTCTGAGACGACCACTGCCTTGCTAAAGAAACTGAGGGTAAAGGTGCTGGACTGGCCAGGCATGTCTCCAGACCTAAGCCCTATTGAGCTTCTGTGCAGCATCCTTAAACGGAAGGTGGAGGGTCGCAAGGTCTCTAATATCCACCAGCTCAGTGATGTTGTCATGGAGGAGTGGAAGAGGATTCCAGTGGTAACCTGTGAAGCTCTAGTGAACTCCATGCCCAAGAGAGTTAAGGCAGTGCTGGAAAGTAATGGTGGCCACACAAAATATTCACATTTGGGCACAATTTGGCCATTTTCACAGGGGTGTACTCGCTGTTATCGGTTTAGACATTAATTGCCGTGTGTGGAGTTATTTTAAGTGCACACCAAATTTACCTTGTTATACAAGCTGTACACGGACTACTTTATATTGTATCAATGTGTCATCTTCAGTGTTGTCCCATGAAAAGATTAATATATTTACAAAATGTGAGGGGGTGTACTTTTGTGAGAGACTGTGTGTGTGTGTATATAGATAGATATAGAATATATATATAATTTCTTTACACTTTTTTTTTTTTTTTTTTGGTGTGTGAATAAACTGATCTGTCAGCCTCCTTGGGTCATGTTGGTGGAAATGCACTTCACATATTGTGTGTGTATGCTCCTCTCATCTGCAGCTCTGTTATAGTAACTAGGACCACGGGCATGCATGTCTGCATCACTACCACACGTTCCTTCAGCAGAACTAGAAGCTCGCAGGCAATCATGTACCAGTCATTTATTAGATGGAGTAGTATGAGCTACTGAAGTCGCTGAATGTGACCACCTTCCCCAATATCCAAATGTGGGTGCTATAAAAAAAAAGTGGATACTGTATATTAAAGGGCACATACATATTATGCTCTGGGGTATATCCACGTTGTCTGTGGGTGTAGTTACCAATAAATAGTGCAGATTTGTGGTTTTATTTATTTTTTTAAATGTGACATTGGTGTGGATTTTTGCATCCAAATCTGCAGCATATGCATGTAGGGTTATTGGGGCAGATTTCTGCAAATGAAGCCTCCTTTATGCTCTTAAGAAATGATGGGGATAAAAAGCAGAAAGTGTCTTAGCCGGAAGTGGTTTTCTTTCTCTTTACTTTTTAAGCCACAGGAAGCATGACTTTACACAACGGGGATCAAGTTGGTAAAGATCTGTTTATCTAGTAATGCTTCCTGAATGAGGAGATTTGTACAGCTATTGTAGTACCCCAGTGGTTGCTAACATGAAGCTAATTTGTGCTAGAAAGTTGTTTGGCCACTAGAAAAGTTATATTTGCTCTTGGATTGCTGTGCCTAGAAGCATCCAGCAGTAAAATGTAACTGCCGCCTGAATGTTCCCTTTTCTTTCTTCAGCTCTCTGCCCGAGGCTGCAAAAATCCCACTGAGATTACTCAAATGGCAGATATAATGTGGAAACTCCCAGATAGAGCTACACCTATTGGTAGAGCAGGTCTTTACATGTGCCACCGGCAGACCTGAATGTGTGACATCCAGATACATTGCACAGCGTGTAGTAACATGCATCTAAGCAAGGAGGAGATATGCTTATGTGTATAGTCCTACATACAAGGCTGAGAGGTAAGGGTGCAGGAGCGGGGGGGAGAGAGAGAGACCTTGGCAGGCTGTAGATAGATGTAGGACAGAGGGGATTACATTACAGATCCAGATTATACTGCTGATAGCTGGAGACACGCTGACGTTCTCTTCTAAGCGGAATGCAAAGAAGTATTGCTGCACCAGACAAACACATTTCACGCATCACTTTCCACTGATGCCACTTTCTCAATTTTTTTTTTTTTTCCTTTCCGGTGCTAGATTAGTTTCAGTGGTTTGCAAGAAATATCTGCGGCTCTGCTCAACTGAACGATGAGCCCTGAACAATCCACCATTTTATGGATAGAGGATAAATGTTGTGGCCTCCCACAGCCTGACGGATTTACTATAATTTTCACCAGAAACTGCCATAAATAATGGTTCAAATCTTTGCTGGTTCATAGCTTGTGTAGACTTTGAAAGTCTAGTGCACAGACTGCCTGGAAAAATGTGCCAAATTTATGAAGGGGCCTGTGCCTCTTGATAAATTTGGCACATTCTGCGCCCACAGACTTTATATTAGAATTGGCATTTGTAACGCCAGTCTTGGTATATCTGCCCCAAAATGTTTTAATTGTAAAACTGTGCTGAGCCGGTGGATAAAATTATTATTCCACCTATTTGTTTTTTGTCACCTTCCCCTATAAAAACTTGTGAAATTCATCTCTCGTTATAAAATGCTTATTTGGAAATTATCACGAGCAGTTATGGTGCTTGTAGTACCACAGACAGTGCTCAGCAATGCCATTGTCCTTTCCCAGTGTAGAGAGGTAGGTGCGGGTTATGAAGGTGGCGTGCACAACAAAACATTCACTGACATCTGCTTTGTTTCATCCTTTATATGCAAATGTATTGGGTTATTTAAAACCTGCACAATGTCGACATTTTCCGCAATTCTCCTTTCGTTCTTTCTTTTAGTTCTGCATATGACAACGTCAACAAAGTACGAGTTGCCATCAAGAAAATCAGCCCCTTTGAGCATCAAACGTATTGCCAGAGAACATTGAGGGAAATTAAAATCTTGCTGCGCTTTAAACATGAGAATATTATTGGAATAAACGACATTATTCGGGCTCCAACCATTGAGCAGATGAAAGATGTGTATCCTTATTTCATCTACAGTGTGTGTGTGTGTGTGTGTGTGTGTGTGTGTGTGTGTTTTCTTTTTTTTTTTTTTCTTCCCCTTTCTTTGTAAATAGTTATGCAGGTCCTGTAGAGGTCCGTTGTTGAAGGGATTATCTCGCATTAGAAGCAAGAGGCTGCTTTAAAGGGGTTTTCCATCCACATCCCTTTAAAGCTTCCTCCATAAATGATTTCAGTTTTTTTACCTATACAACCATGTCCGTGCAGCTTTTTCTTTAGTGATGTTATGTCTATGGGCGTTACAAAACTGCAATAGGGGCAGGGATAGAGGAGCGTCTATGTAACTAGCTGGATGTTAGGGACGGTGCTGGAGCTTTGATGGAGAAAGGAGAGAAGTGCATTATGGGTTTGAATACAGGATGGAATCGAACCAATGGGATGTACATGGGGGAAAAAATAGGTCTGGTGAGTCCAAAAAAAAAAAAAGCATGGAGAAGATGAACATAAGTTAAAGGGCTTCTGTCACCCCACTAAAGTGATTTCTTTTTTTTTTGGCTAGTTACATTCGTTATAGTGCGATATATGAGAATATAATGTTGTTACTTACTTTCATGCGGCCGTTTCTTAAGAAAACAAAGTTTTATTATATGCAAATCAGGTCTCTACCAGCAAGTAGGGCGTCTACTTGCTGGTAGCCGCTGCAAAAAACCGCCCCCTCGTCGTGTTGATTGACAGGGCCAGCCGTGATCTCCTCCTCCGGCCGGCCCTGTCAGCATTTTAAAAATCGCGCGCCTCTGTTCATTCGACGCAGGCGCTCTGAGATGCGGAGGCTCGTCTCCTCAGAACTCCCTCAGTGCACCTGCGCCGATAACATCACCGAAAGAGAAGACGTCATCGGCGCAGGCGCACTGCGGGAGTTCTGAGGAGACGAGCCTCCTCATCTCAGAGCGCCTGCGCCGAATGAACAGAGGCGCGCGATTTTTAAAATGCTGACAGGGCCGGCCGGAGGAGGAGATCACGGCTTGCCCTGTCAATCAACACGACGAGGGGGCGGTTTTTTGCGGCTGCTACCAGCAAGTAGACGCCCTACTTGCTGGTAGAGACCTGATTTGCATATAATAAAACTTTGTTTTCTTAAGAAACGGCCGCATGAAAGTAAGTAACATTATATTCTCATATATCGCACTATAACTAATGTAACTAGCCCAAAAAAAAGAAATCACTTTAGTGGGGTGACAGAAGCCCTTTAAGCAACTACATGAGCCTATGTGTTAAACCATAGTAGTCCCAGAAAACCCTTTTAATGCCACAATCCAATGATCCTTGATGAAAATGGTCTAACTGCAAAATACGGCATGTGACTACTATAATAGTGTAAGGAAAGACCAGGAGCACCACTGGAGAGTCAGCGCCGGAAGGCAGTAGTCATTAACTCTCAATCTCAGAAATGTAGCAGGACTGATTAATCATAGGATATTTACATAGCATATCCTAGCAATATGCTATGACTTTATGATATCACTGTATGGCTATTGGGGTCTGACCTCTGGAACCCCCACCAATCTTGAGGGCTGCAATTTGGCCACAGTGCCACTTCTAGCCACCCACTGTATCAGGGAACTTCAGCACTTCTCCATTTAACTGAATTGGAGCCTGCAGCAGTTCAACTCATAGCCAGACCCCAGGAGTACAGTGAAGGGGCTTCAGCACTGAATTACACAACATTTTAGTGTTTATTTTTAAATTGTATATTTGACGTGCTAATATGCATTTTGTTCTGACAATGTTAACTGTTCATTTCATGTACTGGTGCCGTTTACCTTACATAAATATCTTCAGGTACATTGTTCAGGATCTTATGGAAACTGATTTGTACAAACTTCTGAAGACCCAGCACCTTAGCAACGACCACATTTGTTATTTTCTGTACCAAATTCTGAGAGGCTTGAAGTACATTCACTCAGCCAATGTTCTACATCGTGATCTTAAACCATCAAACTTGCTTCTTAACACTACCTGTGATCTCAAGGTATGTTGTATTTTATAGTTATATCGTACAGTGTTAGTATTTTCTATGTCTTTTTATTAGCTTTTGCTTAGTTTTAATGGATTTTACCACTTAATATTTTCAAAGATGTGCTGAAAACAAGATTATAGGCCACTTACTAATATAACGTACCTTGCAACCGAACCAGAGTTCGGGAAATGTATTTTACAGTAGAAATCAATTTATGAAGTTATTACGCGAAGTCTCATAACTTTGGTTCATCGGAGCCAATACATTCTAAAGCTACTTTCACACTGGCATTTTGGCTTTCCGTTTGAGATCCGTTCAGGGCTCTCACAAGCGGTCCAAAACGGATCAGTTTTGCCCTAATGCATTCTGAATGGAAAAGGATCCGCTCAGAATGCATCCGTTTGCCTCCGTTCCGTCTCCATTCTACTTTGCAGCGTTTTGGTGTCTGTCTGACGAAACTGAGCCAAACGGATCCGTTCTGACACAGTCAATGAGGAAGGATTCGTTTTCACTGGCACAATAGAAAACAGATTGTCCTCCATTGACTTTCACCTGTGTTCAAGACAGATCAGTCTTGGCTATGTTAAAAATAATACAAACTGATCCTTTCTGAACGGATGCAGACGTTTGTATTATCTGAACAGATCCGTCTGTGCAGATCCATGACGGATCCGCACCAAACGCGAGAGTGAAAGTAGCCTAATACTGTACGGATCGCTTGCTCCGTACAGTATTGAAACGAAGTTTTATGTGAATCGACTTTGGATGTTTCAAACGAAATCGATTCGTGCATCCCTGATGTCTAGCTCTGAGGAGCTCTGTTCCTTGTTAGTATAGTCGTCTTTACTGCTTGTAAGGGGCTCTGGTCCTGAACATGGCTGCTAATGGAGGGACATGTGACAAGACCTGTCCATCAGCAGCTTCCATTGAATGACACTGTGCGCAGAACTGCTGTGCAAGTGGCACATTATATTGCTTTGAGCGCTTAACGGAAAGTAAATCTAAACTTGCCAACCCCTTCCAGCTTAATGAGCATGCTCGCCATTTTCGTATCTGCCATAGTTCTATGGATCGGGCATGTTCAGACATCACTCTGTACAACGCAGTTCAGTTGGAGGGTGCAGCTCCCCCATTCTAGTTATCGGAGGCGTCCTTAGCAGTTTGACATTTCCTTATCTACTTTATGGATGTCTCTGGGGTCTTTGTGTGCAGTCTCTATAGGGGATAGTACAGTGTATATTAACATGGTTCATTGCTTTATTGGCCAGGATCAAACTTTTTTTTGACTAATTGTCTCTTCAGATGCAGAGATAATTTTACAGCTGTAAAAAAAAAATTGTATACATCTCCGCAAAAACGATATTTTATCCAATAATGTATGAATGTTAATGTAGAAAATTGTTTGAGAATTTCCTTATTCATATCATTTAATACATTTTGATTCAGTAATTTTTAGCTGTTTTATTTTTTATTTATTTTTTTCTTAAACAGATCTGTGATTTTGGATTGGCACGTGTTGCAGACCCAGATCATGACCACACTGGTTTTCTGACAGAATATGTGGCCACTCGTTGGTACCGAGCTCCAGAAATCATGTTAAATTCCAAGGTAGTCCATCTACATTTTACATCCATTTGACTAGCTAGGCTGCGTTCACACTTCAGTTATATGATCAGTTATTTTCGTCAGTTATTGTGAGCCAAAATCAGGTGTGTCAAAAACACAGGAGAGGAGCAGATCTTTCCATTATACCTCATCTCTGAGTAGGCTTCACTCCTGATTTTGGCTCAAAATAACTGAGCAAATAACTGAAATGTGAATTTAGCCTTGCTTGAGTAAATGACTGGTGAGGAGTCATTTGAATGATAACCTATAGGCTGCACCTTTTGTTTCCTCTCTAGTTGAAGCTCCCGGCTTTGTAGCCTCCTAAATAGTCAAGTCCTAAAGTCACAAATATAGCGTGAATTCCATGTGTTTTTAAAGGGCTTCTACCACCAGAAATACTGTTATGTAGCTGACTGACATTAGCAATGCGCCCATGTCAGCACTACATAACAGTGTGTTTATAACATTTGTCCCTGCAGCTGTTTTTGTAAAAAAAAAAAAAAAAAAAAAAAGCACTTTTATAATATGCTAATGAGCCTCTAGGTGCTATGTGGGCGTAAAATCAGCACCTAGAGGCTCCGTCTACTCGCGCTTTATCCCGCCCAGGTCCCCTGTTCTGCCCGCCCCGCTCATCTTGATTGATGCCACGGTCCACCGCATCGTTGATGAAATCCTGCGCCGTTCACTTCTGTCTTCGGCGCAGTGAGTAAAGGCTAGTCTCCTGATGCCGGCTTACTGACTGTGGCGTAGTCGGCGCAGGAGCAGTGAGGAATCCGGCACCAGGAGCGCATCATTTACTAACTGCGCCGAAGACAGATGTGAACGACGCAGGATTTCGTTAACGATGCGGTGGACCGTGGCAGCAATCAAGAGGAGCTGGGCGGGCAGAACAGGGGACCTAGGCGGGATAAAGTGCGAATAGACGGAGCCTCTAGGTGCTGATTTTACACCCACATAGCACCTAGAGGTCATTAGCATAATATATTTATTTTTTACAAAAACAGCTGCAGGGACAAATGTTAGAGAAACACACTGTTCTGTAGTGCTGACATTAGCGCATTGCTAATGTCAGTCAGCTACATAACAGTATTTCTGGTGGTAGAAGCCCTTTAAAAACACATGGAATTCACGCTATATTTGTGACTTTAGGACTTGACTATTTAGGAGGCTACAAAGCCGGGAGCTTCAACTAGAGAGGAAACAAAAGGTGCAGCCTATAGGTTATCATTCAAATGACTCCTCACCAGTCATTTACTCAAGCAAGGCTAAATTCACATTTCAGTTATTTCAGGTATTTCTGGTGGTAGAAACCCTTTTAAGTTGAAGCTGAATTGTTAAGCAAATTATTTATACTGACAACATGTGACTGTATGATATCCGGCTATTAACATTCAAGGTGACAGTGATGTACTGGAACCTTAAAATATTATTATTTTTTATTTTAGGGTTATACCAAGTCAATTGATATCTGGTCTGTTGGCTGCATTCTCGCAGAAATGCTTTCAAATCGGCCCATATTTCCTGGAAAGCATTACCTTGATCAACTCAATCATATCCTTGGTAAGGGCAGATAGAACAGCGAGGCCAGAAGATTATACCGAAGGTTTTGGAGTGCCACCTTTCATGTAAACATCTGTTTTTGCAGGAATTCTTGGATCACCTTCTCAAGAGGATCTGAACTGTATAATCAATTTGAAAGCTAGAAACTACCTGCTTTCACTTCCACACAAAAATAAGGTGCCCTGGAATAGACTTTTCCCAAATGCAGACCCTAAAGGTATATTTAATATCTGTATGAGAATGTTAGTTACCGTATTTTTCGCCCTATAAGACGCACCGGCCTATAAGACGCACCTAGGTTTTTGAGGAGGAAAATAAGAAAAAAAATATTTTGAACCAAAAGGTGTGCTTTTGGTGGGTTTTGAACTAATTGTGGTCTGTGGATGGCACTGTTATGGGGGATCTGTGGGTGACGCACTGTTATGGGGGATCTGTGGGTGACACTTATGGGGGATCTGTGGGTGACACTTATGGGGGATCTGTGGGTGACACTTATGGGGGATCTGTGGGTGACACTTATGGGGGATCTGTGGGTGACACTTATGGGGGATCTGTGGGTGACACTTATGGGGGATCTGTGGGTGACACTTATGGGGGATCTGTGGGTGGCTCTTATTCGGGTCTGTGTATGACAGTTATGGGGGGGATCTGTGGATGACACATAGCATCTTATGCTATGTGTCATCCACAGATCCCCTCCATAAGTGTCCCTGTAGTGAATGACCCTCAATACAGGGCTGGGGGCCGGCATCTGGCTTTATAATGACAGCGGGGCCGTGCAGTGACTATTCTACTACATGGGCCCCGCTCACTGTATAATCGTATGTCTAATAGTAAATAGTTATGTACATAATCGCATAATGAGCGGAGTACTTACAACTACAAACGCTCGCCGAGAGGAGGGAGGAGGCAGGCTGGGAGGACGGGCGCTGGCAGTGTGTGAGTCATATGTCATGTGCCCACGCCGCCTGCTTCATTCATAAAGTGGGGGGCGCAGGCGCGTGACGTATGACTCACACACTGCCAGCGCCCGTCCTCCCAGCCTGCCTCCTCCCTCCTCTCGGCGAGCGTTTGTAGTTGTAAGTACTCCGCTCATTATGCGATTATGTACATAACTATTTACTATTAGACATACGATTATACAGTGAGCGGGGCCCATGTAGTAGAATAGTCACTGCACGGCCCCGCTGTCATTATAAAAGCAGATGCCGGCCCCCAGCCCCTCCTCCCTCACAGCTGATACACCCGCCGCGCGGCATCGTTGAAAATCGCAAAATAATTTGCGCAAAAAATTCGCGCCAAAATTCGCGCAAAAAATTGCGCGAAAATTCGCACGAAAATTCGCAAATCGCAAAATAAGCTGCATTCGCCGTATAAGACGCACTGCTATTTTCCCCCCACTTTTGGGGGGGAAAAAGTGCGTCTTATACGGCGAAAAATACGGTAAGTGTTTTTTTTTAATAACAAAAAAAAAAATGTTGTGACCTCCAGACCTCCACCGTGCATATACGGCAGAAGTCCAGGCTTTAAAGATGGAGGCCACTCAGAAGTTGAGTGGGCGCCATAGCCACTGATGCCTGCCATTTTTCACGGGAGACTCTAAGAATGTGCTCGTAACTACCCACGGCATCTAAGCAGTCTTTCCCCAAGAGTCCAGTGCTCCCAGGGCCCAAACTGCTCTCCCACACTGAGGTCAAGGTAGCCATTTGCTTTCTGTGGCACCCTCAGGCCCAATCTCCGTATATGGCTATAATTAATTGCCTCCGTTGAGGCTCTTTCAAGATGGTGGCAGGTAATGCAAGACTAAATACATTAATATATACTCCCCTACTACAGCAACAGAGCATGCACGAGACGTGCATGCTCTGTTGCTATAGTAGGGGCGTATATATTAATGTATTGCATTACAAATCTGAACCCGGGATCGTTGATTGTAGCGCACCTCCACAAACCCAGGTTTGGATTTGTCCCAACTGCAGTAACGATGCATGCGCGAGACCACTGTAGCCTTGCGTTACCTGCCACAGTCTTGAAAGAGCCTCAGCAGAGGCAATACATTATAGCCATGTACGGAACAAGGGATTCTTTAGGAATGAGTCCACAGCAGACCGAACCCAGTTCTCTCATAATTAGAAAATGATATATTTCCTGCTGGATTTTCTGACCTGACAGAAGCTATGCTTTAAGTATGATGTTATGTTAAATTAAGTTTGACCCACTTCTTGGCCCATCTCATACCCAATCCATTAGGTGGCAATTATAAGTCACAAGTGGGTTTCTGGAAATCTGTAGCTGGATTTAGCATTAAAGACCTCTTTTTATTTCCCTATTTGTCAGAATCAGTTTTCAGGACTCTTACCTGGAAGTGAACAGCTATATATATTTTTTACCTTCTACCAATTTAAGTCTGCGACTTGAGCCCTTCAGGGAAGTTTTGAATTGAACAGAACTGACAAAAGTTTGCAAAGGTTTTTCAGAAGGGGTTACCTGGGTTGGGATGAGCTCTACCTTACATGTTCTTCTATTTAAAGCCATTACGACTAAAATATACCACTTTTTCTTGCTTCGTGGGAACAAGAACTGGACATTCAAATTTTGGCCTGTGGCTGAGTCTGTTTTACGCCATTCTTATGGCTACTCCAGGTGTATGAGATTACAAACTTCTTTCTCGTGGTATAAAACTCCTGATACACTTCCTCTTATGAGACTAGTGGACATTAATGTTTGCTGAAGATGTCAAGGTGGGGGGTTGGCTCCCTCTTGCACATCCAGTGGACTTGCCCCTCAATTTGATCTCTTTGGAAAGAAATAAAGCGTGGGAACAATAAAGTGTGCAAGTTTGGCATTGTCCTGTCACCAGAATTGAGCTGCCTGGGAATCGACTATCAGGGATTCATTAGATCGCAGAGATTGTTGATTATACATATGTTATCGTCGGCGGAAGCTCTTATTCCCCTGATGTGGTTAAGGGACTCCCCACCCACAACAGCTATGTGGAGGGAGAAATTGCAGAAATTTATAGTTGGGTGGAGAATTGACACCCTAAATTTTGTATGTAAATGTGTATTAGGTCCCTTTCACACGAGCGAGTTTTCCGCGCAGGTGCAATGCACGATGTGAACGCATAGCACCCGCACTGAATCCTGACCCATTCATTTCAATGGGTCTGTGTACATGAGCGTTGTTTTTCACGCATCAGTTCTGCGTTGCGTGAAAATCGCAGCATATTCTATATTCAGCGTTTTTCGCACAGCCCTGGCCCCATAGAAGTTAATGGGGCTGCGTGAAAAACGCATTGCATCCGCAAGCAAGTGCGGGTGTGATGCGTTTTTCACTGGTTGCTAAGAGATGTTTGTAAACATTCAGTTTCTCACACGTGTGAAAAACGCATCAAAACGCATTGCACCAGCGCGGGAAAAACTGAACTAAACGCAATCGCTTTAAGTATTAAAACACAAGAAAAACTGTAAGGCCTCTTTCACACGGGGCGTCTTATTTTTGGCCCAGTTAAGAGGCGGGTGCGTTGCGGGAACATGCACGATTTTTCCTAGCGAGTGCAAAACATTGTAATGTGTTTTGCACTCGCGTTAGAAAAATCACGCATGTTTTTGGTACCCAAACCCGAACTTCACAGAAGTTCGGGCTTGGGATTGATGTTCTGAAGAGTGTATTATTTTCCCTTATAACATGGTTATAAGGGATAATAATAGCATTCTGAATTCAGAATGTATAGTATAATAGTGCTGGAAGGGTTAAAAAAAAAAAAAAAAGTTAACTCGCCTTCTCCTCTTGATCGCGTAGTTCCCGGTCTCTTTACTTTAATGATGAGCTTTGGGCTAAATGACCTCTGGTGACGTCAGATCACATGCTCCAATCACATGGTCCATCACCGTGGTGATGGAGCATGTGATCTGACGTCACCACAGGTCCTTTAGCCCACAGCTCATCATTAAAGAAGTAAATAGACCGGGAACTACGCGATCAAGAGGAGAAAATTAGTTAACTTTTTTTTTTTTTTTTTTTTTTTTTTTTTTTTTTTTTAACCCCCTTCAGCACTATTTTATACTATACATTCTGTATTCAGAATGTTATTATCCCTTATAACCATGTTATAAGGGAAAATAATACAGTGAATAGACTGTCACAGAGAACCTATGCGTGAAAATGGTAGGGTGTTTTTTTTTTTTTTTTTGTTTGTTTGTTTTTTTGTTTTTTGCCAAAGCCACAGAAGGATTCAAACGAAATGAGCTATAAAGGAAGTACTTATACTTTTCCTCTTTGCTGGTTGTCCTTCTGGCTTTGGCTCATACAGCTGGTCTAGATCATATGGCTTCTTGCTCTGTATTATGTCTGTAGTGGCATCTTTAAAGAGGTTGTGTCACTTAAGCAAATGGCATTAATTGTGTAGAGGACGTTAATACAAGGCACTTACCAATGTATTGTGATTTATCCATATACTGCTTCTTTTGCTGGTCACTAAGGGGTTAAGAATTTTGTGAGACGTGTACCCATGAGGCACAGCAGAGCACTATCTGAAAGGGATATGTCCTAAGATGCCTAAAATCACTTTATACTTGTTTTAGCTCTTGATTTGTTGGACAAAATGTTGACCTTCAACCCTCACAAACGAATTGAAGTAGAGGCAGCTCTGGCCCATCCTTATTTGGAGCAGTATTATGACCCAAGTGATGAGGTAAGATTTCTTCTTCATTATGAAATATTTTGCTGTAAAGAATCCCAAATGCATTTGTACGTTTTGTTGTAAATCAGTTTACGGAGTATAATTTATCAGAGATATTGCTTGCTGTTCCAGCATTTGTCCGCTTAGTAAAATTACTCAGACTTGCCATCCACATCAATTTTAAACTTTTTTTTGGAAAGAAGTGAATGTAGACACAGTATATTGCCTCACATTAATTGGTGTTTGATAATGTCTTTATTGCTTGTCTTGCTTTTAGGGATGTCTTTCAGGTCCTTTTACATGGGCAGATTTCCTACAACAATCAACCATACAACTTATTGATTGCACTCCCTTTAAGCTCCATTCACATGGAGCAATCATTGTGCATGCAAAGTATATGGGTGAAAACTATTACGACTGTTCGTACCCGTTTAGTTTGCATTTGTTGGCAGCACATCGGCTATTTAAATGGCAAGATGTGCTGCTGACCCGCATCAGTTTCATGCCTGCCTAAAAGGTGCAATCAGCAGACAAGAAGCACTTGTCTTTTTTGGCTGATCAGTGGGATGATTGGCCTGTGTAAAAGGGCCTTAAGGGATAGGCCACCAATGTCTAATAGGTGCGGGCCCAACCTCTGGGATGGGTGGCCACCCTCTCTACATTTCTCTGAAAGAGCTGAAAATAGCTAAGCAGCGTGCTTGCGCTCTCATACTATTCTAGAAATAGGTGCAGGTCCCACCTCTGTCATTTGTGGCATATTCTAACGATATGTCACCAATTTTCAAGCTGAGACAACCCCTTTTAAGGATTAATGGTCTGCCTCACACCATCTCACTATAGCGTTTCTGAGCTAGTCAGCAGGGACATTGATAATACTATACTGTGAGGAGGTGGTTCTGTATCACAACTAGATTCTTAAGCATCAAGGTTTTTATTTGTGAAACTCTGAGATGCCTGCATCTTATCAGCCACTAATGCTCTTTTTCAATTTACTTAATTGTATTTTAATTTATTCTTAAACTTTGGCTTCCCGTTGAATTAGTTATTAATTTGTTTGACTTGAAGGATTCATTCTTCTAGCATGAAACAGATTTCTGAGCTAGCAACAAACTTTCAAGGCCTTCTTACCATGCAAATGAAGGCATGGGAGGCTAACGTAATGACCCCATTTCTGCTGGATGTTCCCTCCCCACCAGGCTTTTATTGTTATGACATATTCCCTAGGTCAGTGGGTTATATTTGGGTTGCCCCAGATGAGGTTTTGGTGAAAGTACTGGAATAGCTGGGCACATACTACTTCCCACACAAATTTTTTGAAAATTATGCTGATCCTAAGAACTCTTTCAAATAATTTGATTATCTTGGGCTTCTTCACCATTCTTTATTTTTTGTATAGGGACATCCTTATGTCTTGACACCTTTTATCGATAACAGAAAACATAATATACATTCAGCTAATTGAAGATTCTTTTTAGATCATTTTTTTCATGTTAAATATGTTTTAGAATTTTGGTTATTTTATTTTTTATTTTTTTCCATGTTAAAAAAATAATTAAATACTAAAAATGTGCAGTTTTCTCACTGGCCACAAGGCCTAATATGTTCAAACATCCTGTTCTGTACAGCTAACTTTTCAGTAGCCATCGCATTATCACAGGCAGAGCTAGACTAACATAACACATATGTATAATCGCAATATATAGCACAGCTTATATACCCACTCCAGACCTCTGCTCAGGTCACAGAACATGTGGAAATGTAAAAGAAAATCAAAAATTCTAAAAAAAAAACGTTTTATCTCCTCTGCTTAGCCTGTCGCAGAAGCACCCTTTAAGTTTGAGATGGAGTTAGATGATTTGCCCAAGGAGACACTGAAGGAGTTAATTTTTGAAGAAACTGCTAGATTCCAGCCTGGGTACTGACTGTAATATGACCACAGGTAAGCAGCTATTAGTTTAATCATGGTTATTGTATGCTTTAATGTAAAAGATGTCTGTATGTTAGATGGAGTAAAGAATCCTTAGGTGCTATGCCTGTAGTAACAGTAGAACATATCTTTCCTATCCTCCCAGAATTCCCATGTCTCCCCTACGACCAGTCACAAATTGATTCGGTTTCTATATAGTTATTTAACTTTTATTTGTTGTTTTTTTATTTTTGACTGCCACCTTTTGGTTAAAGAAAAATTTCAGTGCATTTTTGACCAAAATCTGCATGTTCTTTGGAATTCCAAAATTTGCCAACCTCGCTTCTCCCCCCCCCCCCCCAAAATTATTTTTTTTATAAAAAGGCATTTAAAAAGTAGTTTGTACCCCCAAAATGGCATCAGTGATCGCTCATGTTGCAAACAGTAACTAAACTTTTGTATACATTTTTGTGAACCTGTCCCTAATGCCCTAATAACACTTTTTGTAATATAGTCTATTAATGTTTTTTGTATTTGTATTACGCTTCTCCCTCCCTAAACGGTACGTTTTGCTGTGCGCTTAAAATCTACTTCTCTTCGGAGGTTTACTAAATGTTGGCATAGCACATGGGTACCCTGTAACCATGTGCTATGCCAGGATTAGCTGAGCGGAGCGGTCTCCTGCTTCACTAAGCTAAGAACTGACATACAGGACTCGTAGCTTCACGGTGCAGGCACAGGCGGGAGCCACTCCACTCGGCTAATCCTGCCGGACGCTCAGCACCTTGCCTGTTCGTCCCTCCAGCTTCCCTTTCCTCCTCCACCCAGGCTGAAGTCAGAGCTGCTAGTACAATACAAGAAGCCCTCACTTCAACCTGCTCTAATTCAGACTAGAGCTAAGTACGTGGACTTGTTGGGGTTGTCCAGCCTCTCCTGCCCAATCAGGCATCAGTTGTGGAGAGACAGCATTGTATGGCAAGCAAGTATCATT
The DNA here is from genome assembly GCF_014858855.1 of Bufo gargarizans. Classification (NCBI taxonomy): domain Eukaryota; kingdom Metazoa; phylum Chordata; class Amphibia; order Anura; family Bufonidae; genus Bufo; species Bufo gargarizans. Next base: position 497,836,130 of record NC_058082.1, read on the forward strand.
GCCAAGTCTCAAGCAGGCAGAGCACAGTTCTCTTGTGTACAGTGTGCAGTACCCTGTGAATAGACCATGGAAAGAAATGGCCCTCCTGTTGCTTACCCTTTAAAATGGTAGTGGGTAGCATTTATATTAATCATTTACCGTTCGGGTGAATCATCCTGCTCTGCTTTGTGAATATAGTGTTTATTTTTTATATTTATTTTTTCAACCAACTGTTGAGTCTTGTTCTTTGGCACCAATAGAAACAAAATATGCACAAATGTGAAATTCAGTGACAGTGTGATCCATGTGTGGGTAGATTCCTCATCGTATTTGGCAGTAGCATTTTGTCCCATATTTCTTTCTACCTTTCTGAGCATAAACATGTTTTTTATATAAAGCATGCACTTATGTGTTTTTTGTGTAAATCGCACACTGGAGAGCTAAAGTTTTCACAAGTGTGCATGATGTGTGACTTTTGCTAGTTACAGTCTACTATTTTGGTTACTAGCTCCTTGAATGGGTTGTACAACCTTTTTACCTATCCTTGTGGCAGGCCATCACTATCTGAACCACGTGTGGCAGACACCCCTGACCACCCCCACCCCTTGCCATTCAGCTATCCTGCATTGGAACTACCACAGCTCTTTTGTGCAGTGGATGGACCTGGTTACTGCATTGCTGCTTATATTCACTTCAGTGGGAGCAGCACTGCATTCACCAGCAATGTCCCCTGCACAACAGTTGAAGCTGTGGTAGTTCCAATGCCGGAGCTACTGCGGAAAAGCTGATCAGTAGGGGGGTGGCGTTTTATCTTTATACTCCTACAAACCAGCAGTAAAAACGCATTGGGAGAACTCTTCTGAGTCCTCTCCATTATGTGCATGAGCAGAGGAGTCCTCTCAATGCATGTTTCTTCTGGTTTGTAGGTGCACAGCATCAGAATGCAAGTGAGTATGAAGATAAAAATGACATAATTGTCTAGTCATTGACACTATACTGTGATTCAAGGGGTGTTTTAGAGCTGATGGATTCCCTTTTAAGGCCTCCTATCTACATTAGGCCGAATGCACACGGCCATGGTATCCCGGCCTGCCATCCTGCTGACAGGAGCGCACGGTGTCACTGGTTGCTTTGACTCTGTGCTCTCCTGGCATCCTGCTGACAGCAGGAGCGCACAGTCACTGGTTGCTATGACTCTGTGCGCTCCCTGCTGCCGCCGCTGCACTACAGTAATACACTGGTATGATCTATACGAGTGTGTTACTGTAGTGCAGCGGCGGCATGAAGCGCACAGCGTCATAGCTGTCAGCAGGATGCCAGGCCGGGATACCAAGGACCGCCGCTCACGTCTGTGTGCATTTGGCCTTAAGCTATGGGCAGATTTAGTTTCTTTTTGGTGAGACCTGCTGTCAATGGGGCAGAAAAGGATTGGATGCTTTGAATGTTTAACGCCCAATTCTTTTGTTCTCCAGGGAGATGAGCCACTTTCAGGTGTATGGCTTAGTTTAGGATACTGCAAAGTTATAGAAGTTTAATGCTTCTCAGACACTATGACATTACTGTTTTCTAATAAACTTGTTTAATCTTTTTTTTTATTTTTTTATTTTTTTAAGGGAAAGGCTGTGAAGGACTTCGCACTCCGACATCTGTGTTCTTGACAGTTCTTCCTCCTTGGCCGTGTCCTGTGACCCATCTCAGCTTGTCCAGTCTAACTCCTTTGAGCCATTAAGGAGGGCGGTTTCTGGTAGTTGTGGCTTTTCTGCTTATGATGAATTATTTCAGTCTGGAGAAGTATTCTTGACACTCCTTTTGTAAAGCCCAGTTGCAGTACGGTGCCGCAGCAAGTTTGCTGAAACCTTAACTAACTGCTTGTATATTATAATAATTATTTTTTTTTTTTTTACATTAATTTCTCTCCCTCCTGTTAAGTGGACAAATTTTGTGTACTTATTTTCATGGGCTTTACATATTGTGTCTAATCCCACGTTACTGATGACTGTGGTAACTGGCATTATTTTTGTTTTGTCATTTTTATTTTTTCACCCCCTTTTTTTTTTTTTTTTTTTTTTTTAAACCCCTTGGAAAATTATTACTCTGGGCACTTTAGGTGTTTTGAAAGTCCCATTTACTTACACATATCATTTTAAACAGTTTCCAAAACCTTTAAAAACCCATTGGAAGTTACTGTAGCTTCCATTTTTCTCTAGCACTTTGAACTGAATTAACAATTTTAACCGTTGAGGTACCTTTAAAATTGAATACATTTACACACACACAGCTTACTTTGTATATCACATTCAACTTCTAACAATGAAAAGCTGCTCCAATATACTATAAATATATATAATACCTGAATATAAATATCTAAATTGGTGATTATGTGCTATGCACTGGCTTATCATGTATGATTGATTGTGTTTTGAGGAAGATGAATTTACACAGTGGAGACACAGTCCCCACCTGAAACACTCGAAACATTACCTTTCCGTTTCGAGACTTGACGCAAAGCTTGGTATTTTTCCAATGAAGCAGCATGCTAATGCTCTTTTGAATGGTGCCGTGCTCATTGACTGTTGAGGCACTTGCATTAGTCCTCCCTCCTTTATTTGAATACACACGACTTGAGCAGTAGACTGCATCATGATGTGCTGATGGGTGTATGCGATCGCTGATGGCAATTTGAATTCTGCAGGCTTACAGCTAGATTACCGCACCAAGTCCTGGCGGTTTAAGCCACTTTCTTTCCCAGCCTCCCAATGAGCAGCAAATCAAGCAAGAACTAAACTCTTTTACACTGTAACCATTACTTCCTCTCTTTTCTGGTATTTTTTCCTGGAGTTGTATTCCGTGGAGTTGACTAGATGTTATGTCGCTGTGCAGTGCCTCCTCCTCTCTCCTCTCTCCTCACTGCTCTGTGGTGAACGACTTGCCTTGTTTAAAATGACCGTGCCCTCGCATGACTGTTAAGCTTTTCTGTGCAGAGATTGTCTAAGTGCCACATGCATATGACTGGTTGAAACAAAATCTCTTACCTCTGAATCATGTACATGAATTGTTATCCTGTGACCTTCATAAAAATCAAATGGCTTTTAACTTTTTTCTTTTTTTTTTTTTTTTTTCCCTCTCGAGCAAAAATTCGAGTGACTTGTCTGAACTGCCTAGGAAATGAGCAAAAATTGCACTTGTATTTGAAAATAAATTGGGAAAAGACTCTTCATTTTATATATTTCTTTAATTTTTTTAATTATTATTTTTTTGCTTAGTTGGTTAATTTCTGTGATGTCTGTTTTGTAAAGATTTCACGTTAACTTGGTGAATGGGTTTACCTGCATATCTCTCATACTACTTGTTAGATAAGATGCTATGTTTTATTAAAACGTTGTGCACAATATGTCTATGTATACATTTCTAAGGTAGTCTGCTGTATTTTGAAGGTGGTGAAAAGTTATGCTTGACATGTAGTTGCTTTACCGTACAAGAAAAAAAGGGATGGCCTTGTTGTAATGTTGGACAAGCAGAACTGGTAGCTCCTCATTCTTTTAGTATTTGAGGGAACCATTAGCCACACTTCACTGCAGGTATTAACCAGGAATTCCTTTTTTTATATTTTATTTAACTAGTTTGCGGCTGTCAATGTTCCTGAATCATCGCTACTATTTATAAGAATGCTTTATAAAACTGTACTGGTTATCAGTTCGAGATCCAGAGTCTTTAAACATTTCTTCCGCATAACCCCACCTCCCGAGTAACCCCCGATTATGACGAGAAATGCTTTAAGAATCCTATTTTTAAAACAAAATTAATTTTTGCATAAAGCGCATTAAACAGGGAAAGAAATGTACTATGCACTAGCAACTTTTCCCTTTTTATGAGTGTAATGCATGAGTCATTCAGTTATGCATATTGCATCAGGGAAAGTAGAAGCCATATTTAAATCTTAAAAGGCATGTCGAAAAATTTCTTAAGTATATGAAAAAAAATTACATGTGAATTAATCATGCTGTTGATATCGCCTTTAATTGTTTCAAAGTCTTCAGTTTGTTTCCTAAATACACAGGAATGTTCTTTCAACGTTTCTTTAAATTGGTTTTGGCAAACATATTCCATTCCAGTTTTTATTATTGCATAACTCATATAAATGGCCAAAAAATGCTTGCTGCTTCCCCTTTAGAGGTTTCACTACAAATGCACTTCACCCACTGCCTTCAGATCTGCTCTTGTTCCCATAAACATCCTGCAATAACCACACACCAGTGTTAGTTTTCTTTTTTCCTGTACTTGCACCCTAGCTATTCTCCCCCCCCCCCCCCGCCCCCCTTTCTTGCACAAAGGGCATTTGCTAAAAAAAATTTAACTAAAATGCAACCGATCTTTAAAACAGATTTTTTTTATTCCCCCCCCCCCCCCCCCCCCTCCTTCCCCATCTCATTGCCTTTTGTGTTGTCCATACACGAACACTCTTAACAGATTACTAAAAGAGCTTTGTACTTGCTTTGTACTGTTGGTGCCTTTTTAGTCTTGTATTCAAAATGTGTGTAGCTGATTTAAGTAGGTTGTAAAGTTAGAGGATTCACTGCTCAGATCATGAATCCTTTTGGTTTGGATAAAAGCATTTGAAAAGTTAATCTGGTCTGTGAGCAGTGAATAAAATAAGATGAAATATTTTATAACAAATTCCTGTATGTTCCTTTAAAATGTAATGTAACAGCTGAACATGTATTTTATTGTGAAAGGTATGTAACCTGGTTAATCAATTAAGAAACAATTGTAAAAGATTTATAATTTTTTTTTTTTTTTTTTTAATTCTATTGATGTATTTAACTTTTTTTTTTTTTTTTTTCTCAATTTGGATGGATGTTCTATATTTCTGGCTTAAAAATTGTGTAAAAAAGTGAAAAAAAAAAAAAAAAGATAAAAAGAAAATATCTTGTAAGCCTCCACAAATGCAGATAAAATCATTAAAATTGTACTCCTGTATTACCAAACAGTTCTACTATCTTCTACCTTTTTGTATTCTTATGTAATAACTTTACTGCTTCTGTTGTGGTCTACAACAGTCCCCATCTCTTTGTATGTTGAGCTACATTTAACTTTGAGTAGTGGTCCAGAACCACTTTGACAAAAAAAAAAAATTTTAAGGTTAGACTAGTGTTATGCCATGCAACTGATGAAATGTTTAAACTAATTTATTGGGGAATTTTATCTTATCACATAACATAGCTGCAATACTCTCTCAAATTTATTCAGGTTACATGCAGGGTATACAAATACCTACCCAGACTAATACGGCATATTTTAAAGTCTTATTGAAACCTGATGAAGACCCAACCTCTGTAGCATCATATTGTCCGATTTCACTAATCAATATAGATCTCAAAATAAAATAACATCTAAAATACTTGCGGATAGACAAGTGGGTTTCGTCCAGGGGAGGGCAGTAACATTCAAAGGTCCTAGCAATCCTTGACAAAGTCAAGATGAGGCCTACGTTGCATCCATCCCCGGCTATCATTATCAATGCTGAAAAGGCTTTCAACAACGTAGACTGGGGATGGATGGGAAAGTGTTTGACGCAATGGGATTTACAGGCCCATTCCGGCAATACCTTAAAACTCCTGGTTTCATATCTAGCCCCATACACATGAACAAAGGCAACAGGCAGGGGTGCCCCCTTTCCAGGCTCATATTCAATTTGGCAATAGAACCTTTATCTCGCAAATTGGAAAAAGACAATAGAATTGAGGGTATCAAAATAGGCAACTTTGAGCTCTAACACACACTATTCGCGGATGACCTACTGGTGTTTTTGGAACACCCACACAGATGTGAAACATTTCAGCTCTTAACAGAATTTGGCAACCTGTCAGGGTTCAAAATAAACGCAAATAAATCTGAGCTCTTGTATCTGGGTAGTGGGGCTCCATCACAAACCAAGCAATCCTTGGTATCACTTCAGATTGCCCCCAGGTCTATAAAATACTTAGGTATTCACATAGGAAAGAAACCTGAATTTGTGTATGTTAAATTACCTGCTGTTGGTTAAATAAATTCTAATAGATATAGAAATCGAAATAGATAATAAAAATGATGTGCATATCAAACCTCCTATATCCCATGCAAACCATTCCTGGCCTCCTGAAACTTTCTGACGTTCATACCTTGGAAACCGTATTCAGGTCTTTTCTGTGGGCTGGGAAAAAGCCTAGAATATCACTGCCTAAGTTGCAATTGCCCATAAATATGGGAGGTTTAACATTTCCGGACATAAGAAGTTACAACCTGGCCAGCCTTATGAGGCATTGCACGGACTGGATATTTGGCACCAACTTCTATACAAATATCAAACTGGAGACACATCTGGTACACCCATGGAAGATGTGTGCACTGTTACACACCAAATTTGGAGTAATTCTGCTTTACTAAGACATAGTCTGATGGTTAAGGACACTGTGGCTGCCTAGAAGGCGACACCCAAGATATTCAACCTGCCTTTCACACTCTCAAAACATGGTTATATAGGGCCAGGCCACCTGGAATTTTCACCTGGTCTGGAATCGAAGCATTTTAGACAGTGGAGAAACATAGGTATAAAATGTGTGAAGGACATGTGCAAGATAGACGATATTACTCTTTTTCACAGAGTTCAGGAAAAAATACCAGTTGGGACCCGCTCAACACCTATTGGCATATCTCCAGATAAAGGGGTTCCTCAAATGTAGAGTGTTAAATCTTACCAAAGAATTCAGCTAAAATGGTTTTGATCTGATATTTCAGGAAGAAATTGCATCAGAACTTTATCGGGGAATTGGAGAGGGAAAAAAAAGTTGCACAAAAACTATTCTCTCAATGGTGGAAAGAATTTCCATCTGTGGACACTAGAAAAGGGATTCGGCAAGGTTGGGGCAAGATGAAAACAGCCCCCAACGAGAGATGGAGGGAAACTCCCTTTAGGATGATACACAAAGCTATATATGGGTTTCAATTTGTGACACACAATCCCAAAATAAGCTAAATGAATGTCCCAAAGGTCACCTGAGGGGCTCTGATTTATGCCATGGTGTATGGTCCTGCCTGGAAAAAAAGACTATCAGACACCAAATTAAACAGCACCTCGAGGTAGCAATACCTTTTGATTCCCGAGCACATTTTGTTTCACATAGCTCCAGAAGCAAATACTCTAAGATATCCCCGCTGGTACATATTTCTATATTAGCGGCCAAAAGATGTCTCTTTAGGGATTGGCTTCAACCCTGAACCCCCACAGCAACGGATGTTTTCTGTCATATTAAGACATGTTTTGATATGGAAAGAATAGAAGCTAAACGATATAAGGAAAAACACATTAGCACATTTTTCTGAAGGTGGGATGCTTTTATTAACACAGTATTTACAGACATAGAATTGATGAAGCCCTTTTATATATTCCAAATGGTACTTAAAAAGAAAAACTGCCAATAACTTGGAGGCTAAAGGTGGACTAAAAGAAGGTAGACTAAGGGTACCGAGTGGAGAGAGCACCAAAGGGAAGGGGGATTATATGTTGAATGTTCAATCACTTTATGGAAAATGACATATGTAAAGATCTAACCTGATGTAATGGATTTTAAAAAGTGCTCAAATTCCAATAAAGATTATATATTTTAAAAAAAATGATCTGTTGCAACCTCTGGCACTCTAGGTGTTGTGAAACTACAACTCCCAGCATGCATACTTGCTCTGCTCTTATAAGAACTATCATAGAAATGAATGACGCATGCTGGGAATTGTAGTTTCACAACAGCTTGAGTGCTGAACGTTACTGACCTGTGATCTTTTGTTGAAATTATGCTTAACATATTTTTTTTTTTTTTTATATTTTTAATTTTCCATGACCCTATATTTAAACAAAGCCACAAATTCCTGCAGTTTTCGCACTCTCCTTTAAGCCTAATAGATGCCACTTCTTGACCTGTACAGATCATTTTACTGCAATTATCTGCTTTCCTGTACACGTGATATCATTACAGGTAGGATTAGAATGACAGATAAGACAGGATCCACCATTCACAATAGGTGAGGTCAGAGCTTATCTTAGTTTTCCCTTGTGCAATGACCTCTGCACAGAGCATGCCTAGAAAATTTCCAATAGAAGACATGAGGTGTCTATGGCCTATGGGGTTGCAGTAAAGCAATTCTCTTAATACTTTTTAAATGCTGTTAAGAACCGGTCAGGAACGATTGCCGCCCCCATGATCGTGTTCAGGAAATGGAATAAATCTGCAATCAGAAAATTTTAAGCTTAGAAAAAAAGATATGTATGCTGACAAAACATTTCAGGTGACACATTTCCTTTTGATATATCTTTTTAAAGGGAACCTGTTACCTCCCAAAATCATCCCAAGCCTCCAGCAGTACCTGCGTGTAGCCCGCAGTGTGTTTCTGATGATGCCTTTCTTCCTGAAGTCAGATTCAGCAAAAGTACTGAAAATGTTTGTTTTTCCCTCTGCCCGGCGCGCTTCTCCACGCATGCTTGAAGTCAAGGCTTCAGCGGCCTCCCTGCTTCAAGTCATGGTAACCACGCCCCCTTCGCTGTGACTGACCGCTTATGCAGAGAGTTTGACAGCTGGCTGTTCGGCTGGCTTTGACAGTCACAGGGAAGGGAGCGTGGTTATCGTGACTTGAAGCAAGGAGGCCGCTGCCTGCTTGACTTAAAGCATGCGTGGAGAAGCGTGTCGGGCAGGGGATAAAACAACGTTTTCAGTACTTTTGCTGAATCTGACTTCAGGAAGTAAGGCATCATCAGAAACGGGCTGCTCGCTACACGCAGGTACTGCTGGCCGCTTGGGAGGTGACAGGTTCCCTTTAAAGAGGTCTTTTTTTTTAATTATAAATGAATCGAAGAAGCAAATATAAGAATCTTTTTAGTATATCTTATAATAAAGAAAAACCTTCTTTCTCCACCTGTAGGCTTCCTTTTCTCGGACCCCTGCCAGCACTAATTATTCACTGTTTACAATGGGTTACAGAACACTGATAAATCGCGTCAAAGTTGAAGCCCGGAGTAGTCCAAGAGGTGGGAAGCTGCTGCTGATAGTGGACAGAGGCATATAGACATAGCTGCAGCATCTAGTAGGTTTTATATATCGCGCCAATATTGGGATTACAGCTACACCATTCAGTGTGTGCTGCCGATATTGAAGAGGGATTTCCTTTTCTGTACAGGTCCTTCTCAAAAAATTAGCATATTGTGATAAAGTTCATTATTTTCTGTAATGTACTGATAAACATTAGACTTTCATATATTTTAGATTCATTACACACCAACTGAAGTAGTTCAAGCCTTTTATTGTTTTAATATTGATGATTTTGGCATACAGCTCATGAAAACCCAAAATTCCTATCTCAAAAAATTAGCATATCACGAAAAGGTTCTCTAAACGAGCTATTAACCTAATCATCTGAATCAACTAATTAACTCTAAACACCTGCAAAAGATTCCTGAGGCTTTTAAAAACTCCCAGCCTGGTTCATTACTCCAAACCGCAATCATGGGTAAGACTGCCGACCTGACTGCTGTCCAGAAGGCCATCATTGACAAACTCAAGCAAGAGGGTAAGACACAGAAAGAAATTTATGAACGAATAGGCTGTTCCCAGAGTGCTGTATCAAGGCCCCTCAGTGGGAAGTCTGTGGGAAGGAAAAAGTGTGGCAGAAAACGCTGCACAACGAGAAGAGGTGACCGGACCCTGAGGAAGATTGTGGAGAAGGACCGATTCCAGACCTTGGGGGACCTGCAGAAGCAGTGGACTGAGTCTGGAGTAGAAACATCCAGAGCCCCTGTGTACAGGCGTGTGCAGGAAATGGGCTACAGGTGCCGCATTCCCCAGGTCAAGCCACTTTTGAACCAGAAACAGCGGCAGAAGCGCTTGACCTGGGCTACAGAGAAGCAGCACTGGACTGTTGCATGTCATTCGGAAATCAAGGTGCCAGAATCTGGAGGAAGACTGGGGAGAGGGAAATGCCAAAATGCCTGAAGTCCAGTGTCAAGTACCCACAGTCATTGATGGTCTGGGGTGCCATGTCAGCTGCTGGTGTTGGTCCACTGTGTTTTATCAAGGGCAGGGTCAATGCAGCTAGCTATCAGGAGATTTTGGAGCACTTCATGCTTCCATCTGCTGAAAAGCTTTATGGAGATGAAGATTTCATTTTTCAGCACGACCTGGCACCTGCTCACAGTGCCAAAACCACTGGTAAATGGTTTACTGACCATGGTATTACTGTGCTCAATTGGCCTGCCAACTCTCCTGACCTGAACCCCATAGAGAATATGTGGGATATTGGGAAGAGAAAGTTGAGAGACGCAAGACCCAACACTCTGGATGAGCTTAAGGCCGCTATCGAAGCATCCTGGGCCTCCATAACACCTCAGCAGTGCCACAGGCTGATTGCCTCCATGCCACGCCGCATTGTAGCAGTCATTTCTGCAAAAGGATTCCCGACCAAGTATTGAGTGCATAACTGAACATAATTATTTGGAGGTTGACTTTTTTTGTATTAAAAACACTTTTCTTTTATTGGTCGGATGAAATATGCTAATTTTTTGAGATAGGAAATTTGGGTTTTCATGAGCTGTATGCCAAAATCATCAATATTAAAACAATAAAAGGCTTGAACTACTTCAGTTGTGTGTAATGAATCTAAAATATATGAAAGTCTAATGTTTATCAGTACATTACAGAAAATAATGAACTTTATCACAATATGCAAATTTTTTGAGAAGGACCTGTATAATGTGTGTGGTAGACATCACAGTAGATAGTCTCCACCCATTTGGTAGCTGAGCTCTGGGAAACGGACAATTTGAGATTGACACTGCTGAGGGAAAAACTGGTGTTAATGTGTGAAACAAGTCCTATAATGGCCAGTAATTATTCCTCATGTATACATGCAACAGTTTATTCTGAAAGTAATCTGACAATGGTGTGTTTCTTCAGATCAGAATTTTTGGTTTTGCCTTTTATTTATGTTTGGATGCTCAACAAAGATGGCAAACTTAATCTGCTCATACTTCATTTATACTTTTATTTCTGAATAAAGTTGGATGATGTAGTCTGTGCAAGACGAGCATTATAGAACACAGTTTAGGAGCTTGTTACAAAATCTTTTATGGGATTTTTTTCTGCAACAATTCTGCCTGTAAATATGATTCATAATCTTCTAATCTCGAATAACCCCTTTAATACCCATCCCTTCCCTGAACCCGTCACCACTTTTGTACCTTGGCTGTCTAGTATTACATCTCATCCAAATCCATGTGAAATTGAGTTTTATAGTTTGCATCAAAAAATTTGAATATTTAATCCAAATGTGTGACATCCAGAAAATGATATAATAATTCTATAAAGAGGTGTTAAGCATTTTAGTAGAAAGCAATAAACTTTGGATCATCTATTTTAATTACAAGTGTCCATATAGTCCAATAAAAAATTACCAGACCGCATATGAAATGCAATTACTCTTTATTATATATTACATAAAATAATTACATAGAAACAAGTGCAGGAAAGGCTGCATCCTCAGGAGGACAACACCAGGGCAATGGTTCAATTACAATGTCTATTTAAGAAGTACAGATGAAAGTAAAAAAAATTGAATATTGTGCAAAGTTCATTTTATTTCAGTAATGCAACTTAAAAGGTGAAACTAATATGAGAGACTCATTACATGCAAAGCGAGATATTATGGCTTACAGCTTATGAAACCCCAAAGTCACAATTTTGAGGTACCCTTTGCTCAGGGGGTATGGACTAATTAGTTGACTAGAGTGTGACACTTTGAGCCTAGAATATTGAACCTTTTCAAAAAATTCTAATTTTAAGCTGCATCAATGCAATTCCTTTTAATTTTCATTACTGAAATAAATTAACTTTTGCACAATATTCAAATTTTTCGAGTTTTACCTCTAGTACTAAAGTGCAATAAAGACCTCAAACACATAATGTGGCAGAACCCCATTACCCATGTTGTGCTGCCTCCGGGAAGGCGCCAGCACCGACGTGCGTTTCGGTGGACATTCGTCTGGAGGGGGGGGGGGGGGGGGTGGCATTATCACAGAGGGGCACACATTAAATATCCCAGTTGGCCAATCATGATGTCCCAAGAAGCTAATCCCAAAATTACCAACGCCTGTATACGAGCGCATTGCGTGCTAAGTCTTGCTGACATCTCCTATCAAATAGTATGTCACGTGACAATAAGTCACATGACCGCAATGCGGACACGTGATGACCACAGCAACACCGGGATACCATGATCGTGAAGTGGCGGTGACAACTATAAAACAGCGCATGCGTGGGCCCAACACATCGCCATGGAAACCCCAAATGCATTTGCTATGCAGTGCACGGTATATGTATAACCAAGGAAAACGTGTAAGTACTTAGGAAAACCGAAAGAAGAAAAAGGAAGGGGGTAATCGAAGGAAAGCATAAATAAACACGACATCACACACAAAATAAATAGAAGCGAAAGGAAGGTGAAGAAATTACAAATAATGAAAACACATGATTATTACAATATAATTATGATGAGTGCATGATCAGTGATGTACCGTATGTTCCAAAAATAAACCAAGTGGTTATAAATAAATATAAAACAATGTGTAAAAGTGAATATAAATTATGAATAGTGCATGATTCCCAAACCTTACAATATTATACCATGTCATACCTAAAAACATGATTAATCACATATTATAAAAAGATGGATAATAAAAAAAATAGATATAGTGATGAAATAAAGTATTAAAACCGTGCCACACTGAAAATAGGACAACACATCGTCCGAACCAAAAAAACACATTTAGTGATAAGAAATAGTATAATAAATAATACCTATAATAAATAACCCATAATAAATATAATGGCATTCAATAATCTCAAACCATATGGTCATAACAAACCAATTACATCCCCAAAAAGAAGCACCTATACATAGATCCCATACATAGTAAACCAACCCATGATTAAATCTATGCTTTCATGTAGCCATAAAAATAATAAGTTATATAACACAATATAATCATAAAAAGCTACATGAACCATAGAATGACAAATGTCCTTTTTTCATACAAGTAATCGAAAACACTTATAGCCTCTCACAACCATACCGGGACATGCACCACTGTGACACAAGATCATAAACAATAATATCAATACATATGATAAAATATTAAAAACAACAATAAATTAAAACCAAGGAGTATGCAGATCCGGGGGAACACCTACAAGAAGGACGAAAAGCGAGCAGATTCATTAAGGCCATTTGGATGTAATGTATTTAAAGGGGTTGTCCGGGTTCAGAGCTGAACCCGGACATACCCTTATTTTCACCCCGGCAGCCCTCCTGAGCCTGGCATCGGAGCATCTCATGCTCCGATGCGCTCCCGTGCCCTGCGCTAGATCGCGCAGGGCACGGGCTCTTGTGTTTTCAATAACACACTGCCGGGCGGTAACTTCCGCCCAGCAGTGTGTTCGGTGACGTCACCGGCTCTGAGGGGCGGGCTTTAGCTCTGCCCTAGCCGTTTTACTGGCTAGGGCAGAGCCAAATCCCGCCCATCAGTGCCGGTGACGTCACCGGGCTGCCTGTCAGCCCCATAGAGAGCCCGGTATGTCACCGGAACTCAGAAAAATGCCTTTGCCCTGCGCGATTTAGCGCAGGGCAAAGGAGAGCATCGGAGCATGAACTGCTCCGATGCTCATGTCAGGGGGGCTGTCGGGGTGAAAATGGAGGGATGTCCGGGTTCAGCTCTGAACCTGGACAACCCCTTTAACATCCAGATCCACTTGCACCGAAGTTGAGCAAGTCTTCTGGAGGTATCGCCACCTCGCATTTTTTCCGGTATGCAGGCAATGGCCGTACCTTCAGACCCTTTGGATCACAACTGTGGTGGAGTTTGAAGTGCCTGGCGACTGGTTTCAATTTAGACTCTTCTTGCTCCCTGATACTAGTCTTCAATTCTCTAGTTGTAAGACCCACATATATTTTCGAACATGGACAGTTCGCATAGTATACGACTGCAGTACGTCAAGCGATGAGTGATCCAAAAAGTTTTCTCACCAGTGATATTGTGAAAATTCGCAGCCCTCACCATGTTGGTGCAGGCTATGCACCTTCCACATGGTACAAAACCCCACTAAGGTCTACAGATCCCAGGAAAGACTGGAGGAACCTGTCTCACATTAAGGCTCTTCACCAAATGGTCCTTTAAATTTTTTTACCTTCTTGCTACCAGTGAGGGACCAGAGGCAACATACTTCACAACCACTGGATTCATAAGTAGAATCAGCCAAAAATTTTCCAGGCAGGCTTTCATCTCATGCCATCTTGAATGATAATTTGTGATGAATCTTACTTTATTGTTCTCCAATCTTTCTTTCTGGGAATACAGCAGACCAAAACGGTTGCACAACCTTGCCCTTTTATAGGCCGTTTTAATGAATCGTTGACTGTATCCTCTGCTGGGCAAAACAATATCTCAATTCTTCTGCTTGTTCTTCAAACAATTCATCAGTGGAACATATTCTTGCGCACTCATAGAAACTGGCCAACCGGGATCGATCTGATCATCTGAGGAGGGTGAGATGTAAGTAGGAGTTTACAGCAGTTGATTTCCTAAAGACGGTCATAATTGAACCATCCATTCCTCTCTGGAGTTGTACATCCAGGAAATCAATGACTTCTTTATCACATTTATATGCGAGTTTGATGTTTTTATTATTGTCATTCAAAATGGCAAAAAAAAGTATATTACTGAAAATAATCACCTTGCCAGATCAAAAACACATCGATGTACCGTGCCCAAAAAAATGGCGTGGTCCATCAATGTGTGTTGATCTGACAAGAATAGGTCCTCCTCCCACAGACCCAGGAACAAATTGGCCTAAGAGGGCGCACAAGGTGCCCCCATCGCTGTCCCTCAGAGCTGCAGGTAGAAGGACCCATCAAAAATAAAAATAATTGTGTCAACACAAATTCAAGTAAGTTAATCAAAAATCTCCTTTTGCCATCCTGGACGTTTTCACTCTCCGGAAAATGCTTGACAGCCTGGATCCTATCCTGATGCTGGTGTACAGTGACTCCACGTCACATGTCACCATATCTTCCTCCAGATGGATTCCGTCGATTTTCTGGAATCTAAATAACGCCCCACCCGCTCTGTTAGATTGCCATTCCCAGATATGATGGGCCTACCTGGAGGTCCTTGGGCGTTTTTATGAATTTTCGGCAGAATGTACAGGGTTGATATAGTAGGCTCTTTCACCATCAGGGCATCGTGTAGAGATTTGGAAATGATGCCTTCGTCCACAGCTTTTCCTAGAATGTTTTGAAAACCAGCTTCAAAACAGGACAGAGGGTTATGTCAATTTGTTTTAGTAGTCCTTGTCCCTCAATTGTCTATAGGCCTCTTTCTCATACATAGAGTGGGGCCATACCACGATGTTGCCCCCTTTATCCGAGGGTTTAAAAACAACATTTGGTAACTTTAAAAGTTTCTTCAAGCTAGAATGCTGTGCTTTGGACAAATTGTCCCTCAACACAGTAATAGAAATGGTAGCAAACTCCTTAGAGACCAGTTTAACAAATAGATCAATTGGGGACATAACGAAAGTGGAGAAAATTTATTGGACTCACAGCTAATAGATGGAGGTATCTCTAAATCCCTAGCTTGTTCACCTTCCTCAAGTAGTTCCTCCAGGGTACGTACTGCCTCCTTGATAACAAAGTGCTCTAGATCTTCCTCCTTATAGTGCCATTTAAAAAAAAAAGTTAAGAACAAGCAAACATGTGCAGGTCCTTTATTGCTAAAAAACGATCAAAAGAGGCACAAGGAGAAAAAGTTAGACCTTTTTAAAGCACTGATATTTCCAGAGAGGACAACACATGATTTGAAAGGTTAATTACCTTCAGATTGTAATGTTGTGTGTCCCCATTTTTCGCAAGAAAGTTTCGTCTCTTCACTCCGAATGTGATGACATAGATCTCATCGTTCTACTTGCAGACTCCAAATGATCAGACATTTAAGATACGGAAAGGAAGATGTATGATTATGGAATGTGACAATTTCATTCCTTGCGGAACGATTTTCCTTCCACCCCTATTTATACACCCTTCCAGATTGGAAATCATTGGAGTCACGGATTAATTTTTTTGCATTGATATCCTGAATTTCTTTTTCCCGCTTCTCAAAGTTTTTATTGCGTGTAAAATCTAAGGCCTCCAATGATTGCTGATTACATTCCCGTTTAAGGGTTAATTGAATCCTCTCTATTTCTTCATCCAAAGTACTCAGGGTGGTAATATTGTACTCAATTAAAAGACCCATAAGCTTGTAAGATGCATCACTACATATCTCTTACCATTTGATAAAAAATGTTTCATCCGTAATATCAAGCGAAGGAAAAATTTGTATCCTTAAACCCCTCTGAATCAACTTTTTTTTCTAAATACCTTCCCAGAAATGCCTTGTTCCACCATGTCATATGAAGTAAGTTATTTAGAATAGCTTGCATCTCTCTGGTGTTACCCGGATCTGCGACTCCACCTGCATCGGTTTCTTTAAAAATAGTATCCAATGAAGAAATTGAACCATTGCCCTGGTGTTTTTCCCCTGAGGATGCCGCCTTTCCTGCACTTGTTTCTATGTAACGATCTCTTTTATGTAATATATAATAATGATTAATTGTATTTAATATGTGGTCTTGTCATTTTTTATTGGATTATATATTTTTTTTTTTACCATAGGCATATATGTTATTATTATTATTGAGCACACACTCTTATTGTATATTGATTGGCTCACAATTTTTGGAAGTTTCCATATAGCAAACATTTACATACTTAGATTTTAAATGTGGTAGCTTCTGGTGGTGTTAAATTACCAGCCATGAAGTGAGCCACATTTCTTTTGATGTCCGTAGACACCTTGAACTAGCATGGTAGATTGCTTCTACTTTGTTTCCCCAATTAGACATTTTTGAAAGCTCAGGGTACGTACTTTAAACACCTGTGCATCAAAATCGTGCAAGCATGTCACACAAAAATGTTCATTAGGTCACGGGCCATCGCAGGGCCACCATAGAAGGAGGGCCTCCCATTACCTTATCTCGGTCTCTCCAGTCCAGAAGGCTCCTGCAAGGGACCAGGACTAGGGCCATCCCACAGTCAAAGCTGGAGAAGTGCCAGTCTTGCTCTGTTGTCCACCAGGCTTCCAACCTAGGTGTTGGCCAAGAGCCAAAGGTCTAGATCTGGCTGCTCCCCGGAGGGAGAGGCCAAGGGGGTTGAGGAACCAATATGGCAACCAACCACAGAAAGGGGTAACCCATAAGGGTGCCGCAACATGAAGATCCTAGTGACAAACAAATGTGTAAAGTGAACACAAAGTGAAACAAAAAATAAATGGTAAATGTCTGCTGATTACAGCCCAGACAGTTGGCCACAATTATAAAAATGTGTCCTCCTTAAACCAGGCCAGAAGGCCGAGCAAAGAGTAGAGGTGAGTTCACTCAAAATGCGTGAAAGTAAAGTGCGTGCAAATGTACCATCACTCAGTGGGCTCTAACATCCAGTGAGTTCAGGTACCCCAGGGTCACTTCTGCACCTCAGGCTTTCAAGCACATCTCATTCCTTGGCTTCCATCTGGCGGTCCCTTGGTCACCTATCATATGGCTCTAATGGCCAAAGGCATTTGTGTGTCGTTCTCTATTACATCCTGGCGGCTCTGTACCACCGGGACCTGATAAGAACAGATACTACACTTGATCTTAGCCAAAAGGCAGATACAGGTGTCTTAATAGCCACCTAAACTTCTACTCTACCTCCTGTCCCTATGGCAAAGGTTTCATACCATACTTGGTCACTTAAAGGGACATTTTCAACAGAAAATGTACTGTTAAACCAGGCACAATGCTTTGAAGTGCTATCTCTGCAAAATGTTATAATAGCTTTCACTTAGCGATCCATTGCTTTATTCTAGTTGCAGTTCTTATGCAAATGAACAGTTAAGTATGCAGAGGGTGGACCCAAGCACGCCTTGTACCCTTGCTCCTTCTGCCAGCCTCTCCCTCTCCTTCGCTAACAGAACATTGATGACTCCAGGATGATTCCAGGAATAATTATACAGAATGAAGCAGTCGATTGCTAAGGCATTGTGCCTGTTCTAACAGTAAATTTGTGTCAGACTCCCTTAGAGCATGCACCAAAATGATATTGCTTAACATCTTTAAAGTGGTAGGAGCTTTGTTTTTCCATCATTCTAAATTATGTTCTATACATAGAGGCACTGGTAAACCTCTGTCTCACACCATAAGGTTCACATTCTCTCCTTCTCATTCATGCACTAAGTGTATGTGTCACCGCCAGATCTCTGAGAAGTTCTGATAGACGTTCTTCAGTACCTCCTGCATGATGTTCTGTTGTTTTGGTTTAACTTTGACATCTCTTCTCCCTCTCCCAGCTGTCATCTATTAGCAGTGATTGCCTCCCTTTATATACCTCCCATACTGCCTCACTTTGCGGTTTATACAACTTCCTGGCTGGTGCTCACTGCTAGATGCTGCAACTGCTGGCTCTTCAGATAAGTATGTTACTTTATTTGTGTTTTCCTGTTGGCTTGATCATAGGTGACCCTGACTCCCTCCATATTAAGTGCAGGGAGCCAGTGGTCGTATCCCCTCACTATTATAGGGGTTTCAGGTGTCACTCAGTCTAGGTACGTGGACATGCAACTTTCTATCACAGAGATCTTTGCATGGGCTGAGCAGTCAGGGAGAGCTATAGGGCTTTAATAGGGCTCACCCCTTTTGTTCCTTAGTTTTGGGATCAAGTCAGTTGGATCTTTATTTGTTACTTCTTGTTTTCTGCACACCATACGTGACAGTATGGTACCAGCAGTGAAGCAATGATCCCTATGCCCACTATTTTTATATAGATCAGCCATAACATTAAACCAGTGACAGGTGCATTAAGAACAATAATTATCTAATGACTAAGATGGTAAATCTATCCAGAAACAAGTGAACTGTCAGTTCTTGAAACGTATAATGGAAAGAAAAAAAAAATGGGGGGGGGGGGGGGATTCAGCCCGCACAACCCCTAGCAGGTGCAGATTGCTATGGCGAAATACAGATACAAACGCAAAAATACAAAATGCAATCGCACTCTGCAACCAGCACTCTGCCCTGCCTTTATGCTGGATGTTGAATAACGCATTGGTGAACATTTTGGCCAAAGCGTAATAAGCCACTCACCACGTCAAGGTCGCCTTAATGAATGGTCCCTAACACTAGTTCCTACCTTTTATGGGCCATGACAGCCACACAAAGTCCAGGGAGCACAGGTACAGCATGCACACCAAGCACACTCTGCTTTTAACCCCGTCCTGTGCCATTACAGCTTTCATCGGATCCAGGGATGCAAGTACCAACATGCATGCTGAGCCCACTATATACTTCTCCTGGAGCCTAATGGCTACTGGTAGGTGCTATATAAGTAGACTCAGTTTTATACTGACTTTAAAACCAGCCTCCAGGGCATACTACCTGGTCAGGTGTGCATGACTGCTTGGAGATCGCCACGCCTCCAATATATACTACAACGAAAAAAAATGGGGGATTCAGCCCGCACAACCCCTAGCAGGTGCAGATTGCTATGGCGAAATACAGATACAAACGCAAAAACACAAAATGCAATCGCACACTGCAACCAGCACTCTGCCCTGCCTTTACGCTGGTTTTTGAATAAGGCATTGGTGTACATTTTGGCCAAAGCGTAATAAGCCACTCACCACGTCAAGGTCGCCTTAATGAGTGGTCCCTAACCTTGCAAGTTTAAAGATCGGAGTAACTGACAAGGGCCAAATTGACAGAGCAGCTCCAAAAACTTGGTATGCACTGGTTGAAAACTACCTAAAGTGGTCTATCGAAGGACAACCAATGTATTGGCCACTGGGCCTTGACTGCCTAAAGGCCCCTTTACAAGGGCCGAGAATCCGCCAGATAATCGCTAACAAGCGCTCATAGGAACGATCGTTAGCGATTATCTAGTAACATAATTTATAAGGCTGAAAAAAAGACATCTGTCAATCTAGTTCAGAATGTTATCCCGCAAGTTGATCCAGAGGAGTGTAAAGGTGCCGCCGATTACCTGATGAACGAGCGAAACGCTCGTTCGATGGGTAATTGAACTATTTGTGTAGGCACTTCAATTTTTTACCAGCAGCAGTCTGTATGGGGAAGAACAATGTCATGTGATCAGCAAAGGATAGTATCACGGCCTTTGCTGTGTGCACCGTGACACTTTTGCCACACTTGCAGTTGCCATTGACAATGTGTTGCTTTTATGGCATGTCGTGGCAGTGTCTAGACTTTTGCTGTGTGTGTCGTATGTCACTTTTGACTTTTGCTGTGTGTGTCGGTGGCCACGCATTGTCTTGCCTGTAGTTACGTGTTGCGTGTTTGCTGGTGTGTGCACTTCTCCTTTAAGTTGTAGCCTCCCTCTGTCTAGTGCTGTAAGGGTTAACTCCCTGACTGGGTGTGGTCACTTGGCTTTTATCTCCAGTGGCTTCCTGGCTGGAGTCTGTTGTACTACAGACTTGCTTGGTGTTGGAGCGTTGCTCCAGTCCAGGGTGTTCCATCTGCCCAGTCATTGAGGGCCTCCTTGTATGACATTGATGTCATCTGCGATGTCATCCCTCTGTCTTCTCCATGTCCTTTACCTACCTTATCTGTTGTCCGTTTGAGGGTTTGATTTGGGGATTTGTTGTTATGTCTAGTTTGTTGATACATGTCTGGTGTGTTGTTTGTGTTGTCCAGCCTGTATGCTAGACATTCCCTTGTCTACCTCTGGAAGAGGGCTGGTTTCACGGAGGGGTGAACCATAAGCCTGTAAGCAACCCTGCCTGGGGCTGCCGTGCACCTTGCGGCATGGGGTCCAGGCAGTATCTGGTGTGCTGGATACTTGTGTGTGTTTGTACAGTGTCCTATTTGGTGTGTAGGCTCCTGTACTTGTGCACGGGTTCCAGTCGTGGTGGCTGCGGCAGGTAAGTGTGTTTCAAAGGAATCCAGGGTATGAGACGTCCTACCATCGAGGTCCGCTCATACGGTTAGGAGTTAGAGTAAGGATTAGGGACACAATAGGAGGTGACCTGTTACCTGATCCTGGCGTACTGGCCTAGCTGCTCCCCCTTTATACTTGACATTGTATAGTGGGGGGTTTTCCCCACTCCCCATCGTGACAGTATGTCCTACAAGGAGGCCCTCAATGACTGGGCAGATGGAACACCCTGGACTGGAGCAACGCTCCAACACCAAGCAAGTCTGTAGTACAACAGACTCCAGCCAGGAAGCCACTGGAGATAAAAGCCAAGTGACCACACCCAGTCAGGGAGTTAACCCATACAGCACCAGATAGAGGGAGGCTACAATTTAAAGGAGAAGTGCACACACCACAGGCAACAGCATGCGTGGCCACCATGTCAAGACGCACACAGCAAAAGCCGAGACAATGCCACGACATGCCATAAAAACAACACGTTGCCAACGGCAACTGCAAGTGTGGCAAAAGTGTCACGGCGCACACAGCAAAGGCTGTGACAGATAGCCTGTCTGGTTCAGTCCCACAAAACAGCAACTCTAACATAAATTTCAGAAAAAGTGCTGGTTAAGTGCATTGCAGATTGCTGGATAGCTGCAGGTAACATAGTATATAAGGCCGAAAAAAGACATTTGTCCATCCAGTTCAGCCTGTTATCCTGCAAGTTGATCCAGAGGAAGACAAAAATAAGCCAATTTTCCCCACTTAAGAGGGGGGGGGGATTCCTTTGTGACTCCAATGAGGCAATCAGAATAACTCCCCGGATCAACGACCCCTCTTTAGTAGCCATAGCCTGTAATATTATTACACTCCAGAAATACATCCAGGCCCCTCTTGAATTCCTTTATTGTACTCCCCATCACCTTCCATAGTCTCACTGCTCTTACCGTAAAGAATCATCTTCTATGTGTTGTGTACAAACCTTCTTTCCTCCAGACGCAGAGGCTGTCCCCTCGTCACAGTCACAGTCCTGGGGATAAATAGATGATGGGAGAGATCTCTGTACTGACCCCTGATATATTTATACATATATATACAGTTATTAGATCTTCCCTTAGTCATCTTTTTTCTAAAGTGAATAACCCTAATGTTGATAATCTTTCAGGGTACTGTAGTCCCCCCATTCCAGTTATTACTTTAGTTGCCCTCCTCTGGACCCTCTCCAGCTCTGCTATGTCTGCCTTGTTCACAGGAGCCCAGAACTGTACACAGTACTCCATGTGTGGTCTGATTAGCGATTTGTAAAGTGGTAGGGCTATGTTCTCATCACGGGCATCTATTGTTTAGCGTAGTGTGGATCAGCTCACCCGGTCCTCCTTAGGTCTCAGGCACACAACTGTATTTTTGGTTGCATCCAATCCTTATTTTTTGCGGATTGGATGCAGGCCCATTCATTTCAACTAGACCGCAAAAAATGCGGACAGCACATGGTATGTACTGTATGCCGGTTCCGTGTCCCCGCAAAAGATAGAACTTGCCCTATTTTTGTCCATTTTGCAGACAAGTATAGGACTTTTCTGCGGGAGGTAAAAAATAAATGGCGGCATGCATTCGGCTAGTATCCATGATTTGCGAATTCGCAATTTGTTGATCGCAAAATGGATACAGTCCTTGGAAAGGAAAAATCCTCCTAGTGTATAGACAGGCAGGGTTTGTTCCCAGGTACAAAGGCATCCTAATGTAATGTAAGTTGCCTACGTGTTTTGTGTGTGTAACATGCTGTAAGGTCACTTTTGTATTTTGTATTTGTAAGGCTCCTTTCACACCTGCGTTCAGGTGTCCGCTCGTGAGCTCCGTTTGAAGGGGCTCATGAGCGGCCCTGAACGCAGCCGTCTGGCCCTAATGCATTCTCAGTGGAGGCGGATCCACTGAGAATGCATCCGCCTGCCAGCGCTCAGCCTCCGCTCCGCTCAGTGAGCGGACACCTGAACGCTGCAAGCAGCGTTCGGGTGTCCGCCTGGCCGTGCGGAGGCGAGCGGATCCGTTCCGACTTACAATGTAAGTCAATGGGGACGGATCCGCTTGAAGATGACACCATATGGCTCAATCTTCAAGCGGATCCGTCCCCCATTGACTTTCAATGTAAAGTCTGAACGGATCCGCTCAGGCTACTTTCACACTTAGAAAATGTTTCTAAGTTATAATGCAGACGGATCCGTTCTGAATGGAGCCACCGTCTGCATTAATATGAGCGGATCCGTTCAGAACGGATCCGATCGAACGCAGGTGTGAAAGTAGCCTAAGCCGCCAAAACCAGGAGCGAAACCTGCAGAAAAAAGTATAATGGAAAGCATTTGTGCCTTTTCTGTCTTTTGACAACAAACTGTTGTAGAAACAAGCTGGAGATACAGGCACCACATTTAGTATAACAAGCAGAAATCTAGCACTCAAGGGGTGTTTTCTGAATTAGAAAAAATGCCTTATTGATCCTCCATTAAAACAAAGTCCACACAGAAAAACCCTGCAGCTTTCTTACATGTTTGGCTCCTTACTCGTAGCCTAAAGCCTCATTCTCGTCAGTGTTTTCATCAGTGATTGTGAGCCAAAACCAGGATTGGAGGCTTCACAGACATAGGCCACATTCACACGTCCGCAATTTCGTTCCGCATTTTGCGTAACGGAATTGCGGACCCATTCTTTTCTATGGGGCCGCACAATGTGCGGCCCGGATACGGAATTGCGGAACCCGCACTTCCGGGTCCGCAATTCCGTTCCTGAAAAAAATAGAACATGTCCTATTCTTGTCCGCAATTGTGGACAAGAATAGGCATATTCTATTAGTGCCAGCGATGTGCAGTGCGTAACGCACATTGCCAGTGTCCGTGTTTTGCAGGTCCGCTGATCCGCAAAACACGCTACGGACGTATGAATGGACCCATAAGGTATAAGGGAAAGATCTGCACCTGTTCTGTGTTTAGAGCATAAAGCTAATAGCAGCCTTAAAAGGGGTATTCCCATCTGAGACAATGGGGGCATATCGCTATGATATGCCCCTATTGTCTGATAGGTGCAGGTCCCAGCTCTGGGATCCGCACCTACATAGAGAGCCGAGTGGGGAAGGTGGTGGTCGGAGGACCCCGGGCCCAGCCATCACCAAGTGCTCTCCCCAAAGTACTGAATGGGACTCCCCTGCATAACAGAAACTGGACGGATCCGTTTGCAGCCCATAGACTTCTATTATGATGGAATGAATCACGGAATACCTCTAAAGGCATTCCATTATGCATTCCGTCATAGAATTGCGTTATGTTCCGTGGTAACGGAATCCATAACGCAATTCTGCTTTTACCACCAAACGAAGCGTAAACAGATTTCATAAGCGGAAATTCACTCATCTCTAATTGGCTCCTACAGCCATATGTTGTTGTCACTTTGACATTACTAATGTTTCGATAAAGAGCTTAAAAGTGACCCCACAGTGTCATACACAGCTTTTCAGGGCCACTGGTGCACTTTCGATTTGGGTCAAATTCATTCAGCCCAAATCGAATATGATGACCAAATCCATAGAATTTGAACCAAAACGATTTTCAGGAAATGTACTCTTCTCTATCATTAACATGCAACAGGGTACATAAAGTACATCAGTGCAATTATACCATAGCAGCAGATATGGACCATATTGTAAAGTATAGCTACCAACAAGGATGATGTCCGCCTCAACGTGTTTCAGCAAAGACTCCTGCCAGATTATTCCCATATACTAAGTACCACAGAGTACTACAACACAAGTCTACTGCTATCCAGTTTTACTAATGTAAAAAGTGAAAATCAGACATCATATAGTACATGACAATCTCTTTCTAACAAAGCTAGAAACCAGCCCTGTACCTCACATGGGTCCAGAAATCTTCACATTCATTGCTCTGCTAGATTTACAGTCCTGATCAAAAGTTTAAGACCACTTGAAAAATGGCAAAAAATCATATTTTACATTGTTGGATTTAACAAGGTTCCAAGTAAAGCTTCAACATGCAACAAGAAGGAATGAGAGAGTGAGACAAAACATTTTTTGAGCATTCAATTAATTGAAAATAACGATTAAACTGAAACAGGCTGTTTTTCAGCTGATCAAAATTTTAGGACCACATGCCTTTAAAAGGCCAAATCTGTGCAAAGAGGTGGATTCATTGTCATTTTCTGTCAGGTAGTCACACGTTCTGATGGCAAAGGCATCACTGCTGAGGTGGGATGCAGTAAGACAGTCATTTGGAATTTCTTAAATGATCCTGAGGGTTATGGAACAAAAAAGTCAAGTGGAAGACCCAAAAAAATTTAATCAGCACTGAGCCAGAGGACTCAATTGGCTGTCCGTCAAGACACTGGACGATCCTCGACCCAAATTAAGGCCCTTACTGGTGCTGACTGCAGCCCCATAACCATCAGACGGCATCTGAGACTGAAGGGCTTCAAAAACAAAAAACGTCTTCAAAGACCTCGTCTCCTTGAATGCCACAGAACTGCTAGTTTTATTTCAAGACACGGAGGCTCATATTTGCTTAACTCTTTCTTTACTGAGACATAGCAGCAAAGATAACTGAAGAAAAAAATGACATCAGTGTAACCATGGTAATAACTCCACCCCCATAGCCCCTATATAAGGCGCATCACCCCATGGACACTTCCTCTTTCTTTGCTGCTTCTCAGATAAGTACATGGTTATATATTTTAATCTGTATAGTTTTCATTGCCTTGTGTCCTATTGTTAACCCTTATATAGATAGGGTTCTCAATTTGCGGACGTCATCCTTGGCGTCCGTTAGTTGATTAGGGCTTATTTGTCTGCCCTCTGTCTCTCTCATCTCTGTGGGACTCCTTTTTTCCCCTCTCTCATTTTATTTGTTCATCCCCTATTAGGGCCCGCTTGTGGTGCTTTTTTGGTTATTGCTTGTCTTCGTCCGGCCTTGTTGTGCCGCTTAGCCTCCGGTTCGGGTGCCCGGCGCTTCGATTTTCCCCTTATATTATACGGCATTCGGCCATTTTCTTCCCCCCCACTCTCCTCAGGGCCTTACCTTTTTCGCCGCTTCTTCCAGGCTGCGCGCGCTCGTAGTCTCGCGAGGTGCGAGATTCTCGGGCGCCATCTTTACTTTGGTGGATTCTGATCACCGAGATCTCGCGGGATTTCGGACGTCATTCCTTTGGCGTCCGCTCATTGGCCCTCACTGGTAGGAGGTGGAGTCTTAGGGTTTTCTACTCCCCCCTACGATTCCCGGGTTTTTCTTAGTGTGTTTCCGGCTGCCAGTACTATCGGCTGCATCTTCAGCACCGCACGGTCGGTTGTTCATCACATTCAGTCCGGTATTTCTCCCTCTGCGCTTCCCTATTGACTCTGTTGGGGTGACTAACTCCTGCAGTATCTCATCCATCATGTCCTCTGTGCCAGCTTCCCCTGTCGCTTCTGCCCAAGACAAACACACAGGTCAGATAGCTCCCACCACTCCTTTCAGAGTTAATGAGACGCCTGCTCCTGTAGTGCAGGCTACTAATTTACAACAATCTATATCTGATGCAATTGTTGCGGCAATGGGGACCATGTCAGCTTCGCTGACACAGTCCATATCACAGGCCCTTATGGCACAGCCAGTTTCTGTTATGCCCCCTCCTGCCTCCAGAACACTCTTGAATGATGGCTCTGGCCCATCCACTGACTGCGTGAATAAGTCACGCAAAAGAGCTAACCCGCGCCCGGCAGAAAGGGTGCGATCTTGGAAGACCGCCCGGGCACTCCCGGATCCGGTATCAGATTCAGACGCAGAGTCTGTTGAGGAGGCAGGTGAGAATTGGTCCACTCACTCAGGGGATGAGTTAGCGGATATTGCAGTGGATACTGCCTTAGAAGACCCGTCTCTGACAACGGGTGTTATTACTGAGCCGCTGGAAGTCGCCAAAGACACAGTTATAGACCCCATGGGGGATCCTCTGTTTAATCCCGACCAGCTACACCATCCGCGGTCCTCTGAGTGGCTTCCTGCCACCCATGTGACCCAGTATCTTGAGGCTAGGATCCGCACGCCTCTTTCCAAGGAGGCTCGCAGTAAGCTGCGCGCGGAATGTCCCCGTCCCCTAATTCCGAACAAGATATGTGAGACCCCTACTGTGGACCCAAAAGTGGTCCAATTTCTGGCGAAAACCGGTTTCAACCCACGCAAGGGGCTTGATTCTGCGCTCAAAGCTTGCCAGGACAAATTGCTCGATATGACCGGCCCACTGGCAAAAATCCTCGATTTAGCCGAGACCGCTAGAGTAGCGGGCACGCAGGTCGACCCAGAGGATCTTAGCGGCTGGGCCCAAAGGGCTATATGTTTAGTTGGCAATGTAAACACCTCCATTGCCATTGAGAGAAGAAAGGCTATCTTGATGAAGATAGAGCCCAAGTTAGCAAATCTGTCCCTCTCTGAGTCCGGTAAGGAGGCACAGGGCCTCCTTTTCGGAGATCCTTTTATTAAAGAATTGGGAAAATACGTGGGGGCCTTTACGGCCCTGGATAAGGCGCAGAGTTCGATGCGCCGCGTTTTCCAGTCTCGTTTTTCATCCAGGGCCGGCAGTCTCAGGGGCCGCCTGTCCGGCCGATCCAATTTCCAGCCCAGAGGCACGGGCAGAGGCTCCTTTAATTACCGCCAGTCCCTTCAGGATCCCAAGTACCAGCCAACGTTCTTCCCGTCTCGCGGTGGCTCTTTCCGGTCCAGAGGATTCCGAGGCGCTCCAGGATCCAGACGCCCATATGGTAAGCCATCTCTGTGTGTCTTATCCGATTTCGCTACAGGTTGGGGGAAGACTCCGTTTCTTTTTCCGTGCGTGGTCAAGGATCACCTCAGACCAGTGGGTCCTCTCCACAGTTCAGGGATTCACCATCGAGTTGGTAGCCGCCCCAAGAAACCTTCCTCCTATCCCGAGGGTTTCTTGTTCGAACCAGATACAGACGCTCTTAGATGCAGAACTTTTCTCCCTCCTCCGGAAGG
Source organism: Bufo gargarizans (assembly GCF_014858855.1). Lineage (NCBI taxonomy): Eukaryota > Metazoa > Chordata > Amphibia > Anura > Bufonidae > Bufo > Bufo gargarizans. The sequence goes on from NC_058082.1 coordinate 497,864,197, forward strand.
AGGCGATAGAGGTATCCCCCGAACCTCATACGGGAATACTGAGCAGTATTTTCCTAGTGCAGAAGAAAGGCGGACAATTCCGGCCAGTCATAAATCTAAAGAACTTAAATGTCTTCGTTCGTTACAGACATTTCAAAATGGAAGGGATCCATCTGTTAAGAGATATGCTTCAACCAGGGGACTGGTTCGTCAAATTAGATCTAAAAGATGCGTATCTCACAGTTCCTGTGGCCCCGGTGTCCCGGAGTCTTCTCCAGTTCCTTTGGAGGGACCGCATCTGGCGTTTTACCTGCCTCCCATTTGGTCTGTCGTCGGCCCCATGGTGTTTTACGAAACTCATGAAACCGGCAGTGGCCTGGCTCAGAGGGAGAGGAATTCGTCTGATCATTTATTTGGACGACATCCTGATTATGGCTCAGGATCCGCCCCTTTTACTTGGTCATCTGAAGTTGACCCAAGACCTTCTTCAGGGCTTGGGGTTCATTCTCAACCTGGAAAAGTCCTGCCTTTTGCCAACCACTTCCATAGAGTTCCTAGGGTTTACCATAGATTCGGGGAGTCAAACGCTCAGTCTACCCGCGTCCAAGGTCAAGGCGATCCGCAAAGAGATCCGCCATTCTCTCGCCCTTCCTCAGGTGTCCCTCCGTCAACTGGCTTGCTTGATTGGCCTTCTAACCTCTTCCATTCAGGCGATTTTCCCAGCCCCCTTACATTATCGAGCCCTTCAGAGGCTCAAAATTGCTCACCTCAGGGCGGGGGCTTCATTTTCGGACACTCTGATCTTAGACACGGAGACCAGGCACGAACTGGTGTGGTGGATCCACAATTTATCTGTGTGGAATGGCCGAGCCATTTTCGGCCCCAGTCCCGACCTTGTCATCGAGTCGGATGCCAGCCTCATGGGTTGGGGGGCCCATTGTCAAGGGGTGTCCACGGGAGGAGCGTGGTCCCCGGACGAATCACACTTGCATATCAACGCTCTCGAGCTCTTAGCGGGATCTTTTGCGATCCGCAGCTTTGCTCACGGGTCGGCTCGGGCGTGTGTCCGTTTACGGATGGACAATGTCTCGGCTGTCCGTTATGTGAACTGCCTGGGAGGAACGCGATCCAGGGTCCTGTCATCTCTGGCCAAGGATTTTTGGGAGTTCTGCCTGTCCAGGGGGCTGTCAGTGGTGGCCGAATACCTTCCTGGGTTACACAACACGTTGGCCGACTGGAGTTCTCGTTGTCTTTCAGATTCCAGCGACTGGAAGTTGGATTCGGGGGTTTTCCAGGATATTGTATCTCTCTGGGGCCCTTTCTCCATCGATTTATTCGCGACGCGTTTGAACGCACAACTCCCCAGGTTCTTCAGCTGGCGTCCAGACCCAGAGGCCGAGGCAGTGGATGCTTTCCTTCAGCCCTGGGGCGGGTCTCTGCTTTACGCTTTCCCTCCTTTCGCACTCATCCCTCGAGTGCTTGCTCAGGTGTGTCGCCAACAGGCCCAGATGGTTCTGATAGTTCCTTACTGGAGAACACAGTCTTGGTTTCCCCAGCTACTTTACCTTCTGTCGGAGGAACCTCGGCTCTTGCCATCTTTCCCTCTCCTCCTGCTCGACCCTTACGGCCGTCCTCACCCTCTACTCCTCGACGGCTCGCTTCATCTTCTCGCCTGTCGCATTTCAGGGGTTCCTGGGACTCCTCCAGCTTTTCGGCGGCGACTAGACGTCTGTTGGAGTCGGCATGGGCCCCAGGCACTAGACGAGCCTATCACGCCGCTTGGGACGTCTGGAGTCGTTGGTGCGATTCTCGGGACTTGGATCCCGTACTGGCCCCTGTGACGGACGTTCTTCAGTTCCTCACATCTCTGTTTGAGGCAGGGAGAGCTTACCGTACTCTCAATGTGTACCGGTCTGCCATTTCTTCCGGGCATTCAGGGTTTGATGGTGTTCCCGCAGGCCAACATGCGTTAGTGTGCAGGTTGTTGCGAGGCTGTCGTTTAGCGCGGCCTCCACGACCTCGTTTTTCTTCCACTTGGGACGTGGCGTCAGTTCTTAGGTTTCTAGAGGGTTGGCCTTCCAACTCCTTGTTGTCTCTCCGGCAGCTCTCGGCCAAATTAGTGACCCTTTTGTGTTTGATTTCGTGTAAGCGTGTCTCTGACGTCCGGGCTCTGGATGTTGATGCTCGCTATTTTACGCCGGAGGGAGTTTTGTTTAATATTTCTCGGCGCACGAAGACGGGCATTAAATCCGTTGCTTATCCGTCTTTCCCTTCGTCTCTGCAGTTGTGTCCGGTGGCTTGTCTCAGGGAGTATGAGGCTCGCACTCTGGCTTCTCGCTCTGGGAATGATCCCCAGCTTTTCATCTCCTTCCGCCGCCCCTTTGCGCCGGTTTCAAGCGTCACACTGTCCCGTTGGGTTAAATGGATCCTGTCCCTATCGGGTATCGACACGTCCATCTTTACCGCACATTCTGTGCGTGGGGCAGCGGCTACCTCTATGTCCGTAGCTGGTGCCCGTTTAGAGGATGTATTACGTTTGGCGGATTGGTCCCGAGTCTCTACCTTTCGGGAATTCTATTTTAGACCTGTTCCTCACGCTTTTTCCTCCGTGATTGCTCAGCTTTAAACTAGCAAATATGAGCCTCCGTGTCTTGAAATAAAATTCAGGATTTTCCTAAGTTATGACGTAAAGTCATGATTTTATGAAAGACACGGAGGCGAGTATTTCCCTCCCTTTGTTTTGTACCCACCCATCTGGTCTGGGGGTCTCGGACCTTTCGGAAGTTTACTTATATGTTTTGTTTAATTTCTTATTGTGTCCGCAGGGAATGAGTCCGGGTGTGGTTCCCATACTCGGTTTGTTAGTATCCATATTACCATGATCTTTTATTTTCTCTTCAGGTTGATCACCCTCTGTCTGCTGTTTCCAAGTGTTCACCTTACGGCTTTCCGGTGTTCTCGTTCGCAGCCAAGGTTCGGGCTGTTTGTTGACTGTTCGAGGTTCCAGGTTCTCGTCAGTTGAAGTCCACAAAGAAAGAGGAAGTGTCCATGGGGTGATGCGCCTTATATAGGGGCTATGGGGGTGGAGTTATTACCATGGTTACACTGATGTCATTTTTTTCTTCAGTTATCTTTGCTGCTATGTCTCAGTAAAGAAAGAGTTAAGCAAATACTCGCCTCCGTGTCTTTCATAAAATCATGACTTTACGTCATAACTTAGGAAAATCCTGAATTTGGATTGGACTTTGCAAGAGAGCACCAAACATGGGACATTCAAAGGTGGAAGAAGTTTCTCCGATGAGAAAAAATGGAACCTTGATGGTCCTGATGGTTTCCAACATTACTGGCATGACAAGCAGATCCCACCTAAGATGTTTTCTACGCACCACAGTGGAGGGGGCACCATAATGGTCTGGGGTGCTTTTTCCTTCAGTGGAACAAGGGTGCTTCAGGAAGTGCAGGGGCGTCAAACGGCCGCTGGCTATGTCCAGATGTTGCAGAGAGCATTACTCATGACTGAGGGCCCTCGTCTGTGTGGTAACGACTGGGTTTTTCAACAGGACAACGCTACAGTGCACAATGCTCGCACGACAAGGGACTTCTTCCAGGAGAATAACATCACTCTTTTGGCCTAACATCACTCTTTTGGCCATCCAGTGTGTTCCCCTGATCTAAATCCAATTGAGAACCTTTGGGGATGGATGGCAAGGGAAGTTTATAAAAATGGACAACAGTTCCAGACAGTAGATGGCCTTCATGCGGCAGTCTTCACCACTTGGAGAAATGTTTCCACTCACCTCATGGAAACACTTGCATCAAGCATGCCGAAACAAATTTTTGAAGTGATAAACAATAACGGCGGAGCTACTCATTACTGAGTTCATGTTTGGAAGTTGGATTTCTGTTTTGGGGAGGTGTGGTCCTAAACTTTTGATCAGCTGAAAAACAGCCTGTTTCAGTTTATTGGTTGTTTTCATTAAATTGAATGCTCAAAAAATGTTTTGTCTCACTCCCATTTCTTCTTGTTGCATGTTGAAGCTCTACTTGGAATCTTGTTAAGATCCAGCCATGCTAAATATGATTTTTTGCCATTTTTCAAGTGGTCTTAAACTTTTGATCAGGACTGTATATCAACCCCAACCTATAAATAATGCACCGACCATAAATGTATTAAAAATATATAAGCTTTAAATCCACAATTAAAATAATTCACAAATATAAAAAAAGGGAAGCACCATCCTAATTTGGTTGATTATATATTTATATCAAGTTGGCAGCTCAAGGGGAGTGTCTTTTCTTCTGCAGCTAAGGAGGCATGTCCATGTTCTCCCAATCACAGCTCAGGTGGCAGTTGAAGGATGAAACTGAGCATGTGCGGACTTCTAAGTGAAGAGGACAAATAAATAAAAAACAGCAGGTGGCGCTACACAGATACATTTTATTGAATAACTCAGTGGCTATGCTAAATTTAAATAACATGCAGTTACAAAAGAATTCAGATCCAGGTGGTGGTTTGAAAACTAGAATATTTTTCATGGGACAACCCCTTTAAGTATTTGTGGAGCAGTTGGGAAAATTAATGCATAAGAACTGTACCGCTGCTTTACCATCTCCATGAAGATGTCACATTCCACAGTTCCTGATAATCACTCCCTAGTACATTGAACATCATGAATGATGTGCAGTTATGGAGCCTTGAGTTGTCAGGATCATACGTACTGCAGGTGGTGCGAGCTCTCAGTAGCTGGTTCCAGGTGTGTAGTGGAAACAGCACTTGACGTCCTCAACACCCCAAACCTTTAATGACAGAGGGAATGAAAACAATTTTCACCATGTTTAATTTCAGCAGTAAAAATTATTTTAATTTATTTTTGAGCAATGGTGTATGCATATTCTTTAGGGTTAACACGTTTTAAGAGTTTAAATAAAAAAAAATCCCAGAAAACATGTTTATAGCTTTTCCACATGGATGTTTTTTTCAGATTTCTCTGTGTTTCCTCACCAAAAGACACGGTTTACCTGTCACTTTTGTTGAGGATTTTGATGTGAATTTGCCCTCATCTCACCTTTTGCATAGCAAAGGATGGAATCCACGTTAAAAATCTGCAGAAACAATTGAAATGCTGCAGGTTTTTAAATCCGCACGGCAGGTCAGTGTCTGCACGAAAAAAAAAATGAAACGTTTACATGAGATTGGGAAAATTTCTGTTACTGTATTAGGCCTCTTTCACACAACCATTTATTTATTTTTTCGTTTACGGGGCGTTTTTTGCATTCCGTATACGGAACCATTCATTTCAGTGGTTCCACAAAAAAACGGAATGTACTCTGTATGCATTCCGTTTCCGTATTTTCGTTTCTCCGTTCCGTTGAAAGATAGAACATGTCCTATTATTGCCTGCAAATCACGTTCCGTGGCTCCATTCAAGTCAATGGGTCCGCAAAAAATGCATCCGTATGCTTTCCATATCCGTTCAGTTTTTTGTGGAACCATCTATTGAAAATGTTATGCCCAGCCCAATTTTTTCTATCTAATTACTGTATACTGTATATGCCATATGGAAAAACTCACCGCAAAACACTGAAAAAGCCATACGGTCATGTGAAAGAGGCCTCAGGCTCCATTTATACGTCCGCAATTCTGTTCCGCATTTTGCTGTCCTTTTCCTCCTGTCATCAAAGAAGAAAACAGAAAAGAAGCTGGGCTGCCCGAACAAGTGGATGAGTGGAAATCTCGCCCGTGTGAAAGAGGCCTTAGTCTAAAGTTGATAAAAACGGACGATTTCAACCAAATTGAACAGTCATCAGTTGAAATTGAACAAACAGCCTTTGTTTTTTTTTTTAAAAACTGCAATCGCTGGTTGCAGTGTGTGATTGCATTTTGTGTTTTTGCGTTTGTATCTGTATTTCACCATAGCAATCTGCACCTGCTAGGGGTTGCGCGGGCTGAATCCCCATATTTTTTCTTTGTAGTATATATTGCAGGTGTGACGATCTCCATGCAGTCATGCACACCTGACCAGTTAATCTGCCCTGGAGGCTGGTTTTAAAGTCAGTATAAAACTGAGTCTGCTTATAGAGCACCTACCAGTAGCCATTTGGCTCCAGGAGAAGTATATAGTGGGCTCAGCATGCATGTTGGTACTTGCATCCCTGGATCCGATGAAAGCTGTAATGGCACCGGACGGGGTTAAAAGCAGAGTGTGCTTGGCGTGCATGCTGTACCTGCGCTCCCTGGACTTTGTGTGGCTGTCATGGCCCATAAAAGGTAGGAACTAGTGTTAGGGACCACTCATTAAGGCGACCTTGACGTGGTGAGTGGCTTATTACGCTTTGGCCAAAATGTACACCAATGCCTTATTCAACATCCAGCATAAAGGCAGGGCAGAGTGCTGGTTGCAGTGTGCGATTGCATTTTGTGTTTTTGCGTTTCTATCTGTATTTCGCCATAGCAATCTGCACCTGCTAGGGGTTGTGCGGGCTGAATCCCCCATATTTTTTCTTTGTAGTATATATTGGAGGCGTGGCGATCTCCAAGCAGTCATGCACACCTGACCAGTTAGTATGCCCTGGAAGCTGGTTTTAAAGTCAGTATAAGGGTCCATTCACACGTCCGTTTTTTCTTTCCTGATCTGTTCCGTTTTTTGCAGAACAGATCTGGACCCATTAATTTTCAATGGGTCCTGGAAAAAATCGGACAACACAATGTGTACTGTCCGTTTCCTTTGTTCCGTTCCGCATGTCTGATTAAATATAAAACTTGTCCTATTCTTTTCCTCAAAAATCGGATCCTGGTACAATACAAAGTCAATGGTTCCGCAAAAAACTGATGACTTCGTATGTCATTATGTATGTCATCCGTTTTATGCGGAATCCGTTCCTGGAAATTAAATCCTGCCCACAGAAATCACTTATTCACATTTTCTTTTCAATTTTTTTTCAAAGAAATCCAAACAACTTTATTTGCTTTGTGAAATTTATACATGTTTCAGTTTTTTGCGGATCCGCAAAAAACGGATGACATACAGATGACATACGGAAACATTTTCAGGAACAACGGATCCGCAAAAAACGGACCGAAATTCGGGATATAGAAAAATACTGACGTGTGAATGTAGCCTAAAACTGAGTCTGCTTATATAGCACCTACCAGTAGCCATTAGGCTCCAGGAAAAGTATATAGTGGGCTCAGCATGCATGTTGGTACTTGCATCCCTGGATCCGATGAAAGCTGTAATGGCACCGGACGGGGTTAAAAGCAGAGTGTGCTTGGCGTGCATGCTGTACCTGCGCTCCCTGGACTTTGTGTGGCTGTCATGGCCCATAAAAGGTAGGAACTAGTGTTAGGGACCACTCATTAAGGTGACCTTGACGTGGTGAGTGGCTTATTACGCTTTGGCCAAAATGTACACCAATGCCTTATTCAACATCCAGCATAAAGGCAGGGCAGAGTGCTGGATGCAGTGTGCGATTGCATTTTGTCTTTTTGCTTATTTTTTTTTAGCCAGCCGATGATAGACCAGAATTGTCTGAAAAGAAGTTGCCTGTGTTTAATATTTTCACCCAATAATAGATGAAATATCTTTCTTTGAAAGAATATTCCCAGAAAGATCTTTTGTCCATTTTCTTGTGTCAACAGTGATGGCCAACATGGACTAAAATGTGTCTGCGCAATGATCGTTCACCATAGTTCAACTACTGTTCAACCATTAACCAACCTCTATGTAATGTGTATGACTACCTGCACACTCGAGCGTATTTACAGATTTTCCATGTGGATTTCTCTGCATTTCTGCACCAAAATCCATGTTTTACTTGCAGATTTTGATGTGGATTTGCCATGATCTTGCCCTTTGCTTTGCAAAGGGTAAAATCTGCACTAAAGATCCGCAGAAAAGATTTACATGCTGCGGATTCCAAAACCCGCACGGCAGATCAATTTCCGCATGGAAAATATTTGCAATGTGTACACGAAATTATTCAAACCTCGTTCACTCTGCTTGGTGCTGTATTATGGTACGGTTTTTCTGCACAAAAATCTGCATGCAAAAAACATGTTTAATCTGCAACTTGTACAGGTAGCCTAAGGTCTCATGCACACGACTGTGAGTGCCCCGTGCCCATATTTCGGCCCGCAACAGTGGGTCCACAATATACAGGCATTGGCCCTGTGCAGGCCATAATGCATGTTCTATTTCATTGCAGTGGGGAACGTATCTTGTGGATCGAGGACCCATTAAAGTGAATGGGTCCACAAATGGCGTGCACTTGGTCAGTACCCGTGCATAGCGGCCCGCAGCATGGGGCACACATGTTCGTGTCAGACACAGCTTTTTGTGGAAGTATTTGGAGCCAAAGCCAGAAGTGGGTTGGAGGAGATGGAGAATGAGAAAAAAAGGAGAACGCCTACTTCCTCTTGGATCCATGGCTGGCTTTGGCTCAAAAAACAACAACAAAAACTGCTACAAAAATCAGTGTGTGACACACTCTAAAGGGGTATTCATATCTTAGCCATTTATCGCTGAGATGGGAATACCTGTTGTTTATGGTGGCCAGAGTTACGCAAACAACAGAGACGGCTGTGCTATGCTTTTTTCCGTAACTCCCATAGAATTGAATCGGAGCTACACTGCTTCTGTAGCCCCCAAGTTATGGGAACTCATTCACTTAGCTCTAGCTACTAACTATGACTTAGGGCTCATGCACACGGCTTTAAGGCCTCTTTCATATGAGCGTTATGGATTGCCTCAGGATGCGTTCAGTGAAACTCACGCAATTTTGGGACCAAATTATTTAAGTTTTGTCTGCGATTGCGTTCAGTGGTTCAGTTTTTTTTTTTCACACATGCATTAAAAAAAAAACGGAAAGGGACGCATGCGCGCAGCCTGAGGAGGAGGAGGACATGCTTCTCTGAGCTCTGTGCCGCGAGCCGAACTAATCCCTTTTCAAGCACCGTTTCAATAACTCCACAAGCTTCAAACTTGGTGCCGACAACCCGAGAATGGTCCCGCAACAGAGGAACTCGAAACCGATGACGAGCACACCGGCGCCATCACAGACTTTACCTGAACTTTTCAGAAATACTGGGCACTCTGCAATGGCGGATCCCTCTCCAGCTAGCCCCGCCTCCTCCACTAACAGCAGCTGCAATTGCAGGAGCCACAAGGCAACACAAGGCCAACAACAAGGCCAGACAGAAACTCTATTCCAACATAGCTACTCTGTTTTCGTACAGAACTTGTCACAGGCAGTGGCGGAGTTTACACGTCACGTCCAGGATTTGGGGCAACAGGTCTCTGAGCTA